>NC_091177.1:1326118-1395307 GCF_040958095.1 Procambarus clarkii | reverse complement strand
ACAAGCCACGGCTGGCCGCCTGCAGTACCACCACCTCCTCTGTCGTCTCTAATCGACAATCACCACCACTTGTGTAACTACCACACCGAACACGACCACCATCACCACCACCACTTGTGTAACTACCACACCGAACACGACCACCATCACCACCACCACTTGTGTAACTACCACACCGAACACGACCACCACAACTACCACCACCACTTGTGTAACTACCACACCGAACACCACCACCACCACCACGACCACCACCACCACCACGACCACCACCACCACCACGACCACCACCACCACCACGACCACCACCACCACGACGACCACCACCACCACCACCACTTGTGTAACTACCACATCGACCACCACCACCACCACCATCACTACCACTCCTGCCATCGCTGCAGCTGCCCTTAAAGAGCCTTTTAGGTTTACAGTAACATTACAGGAGACACAAGTCAAAATAGTTACCATGAGAGGGGTGCGTGAATGGTGCGGGCCAGAGACGGGGTGCGGGGCCCAGGCAGGACCTTGAGAGTATGGCGGGTTGTCATGTAGCCAGCCAGGTACCCAATGGGGCACCCCGCAGGGCACTATATATACCTGGCTGGCCCCCGAACCTACCCTAAACTAAAGTTGGGTCTCGACGAGGACAACGGACGGATAGCCGACGCTCCGAGTCGGGTTTTGGAGACGTGCAGTATTATCCAAATCTGGCCGAGGTAAATCTGAATCTATAACAACAACATCAACAACAGGGTAGTATTGTTTACGGGCTATTCATGCCCGTGCCGCCTCTTTTGTGGCTTAATCTTCATCAATCGGTGGTGGTATACTGTGTTCTGCCAGTTTAGTGAGTGTGTGTGTGTGTGTGTGTGTGTGTGTGTGTGTGTGTGTGTGTGTGTGTGTGTGTGTGTGTGTGTGTGTGTGTGCGCGCGTGCGTGTGCGTGCATGCCAATAAGGATTGCGCGTGGGAAGAATATTAACGTGGATATTCGGGTTTATTTATAAGCACAGTAAATCACCGTTTTAGTGGTGTCTGCTGTTCTCTCACAGGAAACACGCAGACTTGTCTGTGGCAGATGCTTCAGGGATGGGATGACCTGATGAAGGGGAGAGGGGAGGGGGGGAAGAGGGGAGGGGAGGGGGGACGTTGCGGAGGTGGAAGTTCAGAGGAAATAAAAATGGCAAGCCCCTCCAAGATCGTCACATTTGCCTAATGACTGGTTGGGTAATCAGTGTTTACTTACGACCCACACCCCGTAATCACCCCCCCCCCCCTCCTCCCCACGCCGCCGCCACAACACCTACACGCCCCCCCCCCCCCCCACACAAACACACGCGCGCGCACACCCGCTACCGTCGACGCGAACATCATTTCCGCTACACACCCCGCTATCTCGACAATTCTCAGACCCCAGCAGCATGCGTGAAGAAGTCGAGACACACACACACATGCGTTCAAACGCCTCTATACCGCTGCGCCAGCGCGCGTTATTGAATATCGACTCGACAAGTCCAGGGATAATGACGAGTCGTAGACCGAGTCGTAGCGAAAGGTTCATCTTGACCAGACCACACACTTGAAGGCGAAGGACGACGACGTTTCGGTCCGTCCTGGACCATTCTCAAGTCGACTTGAAAATGGTCCAAGACGGACCGAAACGTCGTCGTCCCTTCACCTTCTAGTGTGTGGTCTGGTCAACATACTTTAGCCACGTTATTGTGACTCATCGCCTGCATAAAGGTTCATCTTCGCCCCCCTTCACCCACCTCTGGGCCAGCCTCACCATTCATCACGGATGTCCGAGGCCGTCTTAACTTGCAGCGCGGCCAAGGATGTCGTGATGAGGAGGCAATGCTGACTAAGGGAATTTATCTTGTGTCTTGAAAGAAAACTCTTCTTTTTTTTATTTAGTGGGGCACTTATCTTGAGGTTATCTTGAGATGATTTCGGGGCTTTAGTGTCCCCCGCGGCCCGGTCCTCGACCAGGCCTCCACCCCCAGGAAGCAGCCCGTGACAGCTGACTAACACCCAGGTACCTATTTCACTTGCTCATTGTTTGGTGTTTGATCTTACTGGGATGTTTAAAGGGAAAAAAACTAAATTATTAAACAATACAATCCTTCAGAATGTCCTTAAATACTTAAAACCAATTACACTGGGCTTACACATTCACAAGACAAGTTATAAAGAGTTGTAAGTAAAGTAAGTCTTCCTGGCTGGTTCTCTCTCTCTTTAAATGTGATGCAAATCTTGAACATTTTTCAAGCATAAATACTCATGCTCCCACGCTGCTTAGTAACACTGATTTCAGTGTTGTAAAGTCCAAACTTCACCTTGAACATGCAAAACGATATTGTGAATCCAAAGCACCAATTAAAGAGGAGCCCAGACCCGCTGTGGGTTCCTCGGCATAGACCCACTTTGGGTTTTTCAGCATATACCCACTTTGGGTTCTTCAACATAGACCCACTTTGGGTTCGTCGGCAGAGACCCACTTTGGGTTGTAGCGTCCAGATCCACCTCCCTCCCTACATCCACAGAGACATGCCATCAAAGGCATCATAGAAGCAAACCAGGAAGAAACAATCCATTTTCCTTCTTTAATCCCCCCATTTAAAAAAACAAAAGTAATGAAACCTGCAGCAGAAAGGAACACAATTAACACGAATAAAAAATTGGATAATAGTTAAAAGAACGATAATGGCTCATCATTTTAGGAAGCAAGTCAGAAGTTGACGGAGACTAACATATTGCGAGCTTAGACGCGAGAAGAGGGGGGGAAAAAATGGAATAATGGGTGCAAGACATCGACATGTGGCGACCGCGAGCAGCGGCAAAGGCAACAGAGCAGAGAGTGAGAGATAACTGACTGGAGATGGGCGGGGGAGTAGGAGGGTCTCCCAGGTGGTGTTAGGGGGAGAGGAAGGGGTTGGAGGAGGCTTCAGGTGTGCTGGGGGAGGGGTGGAGGAGGCTGCAGGTGTGCTGGGGGAGGGGTGGAGGAGGCTGCAGGTGTGCTGGGGGGAGAGGGGGGAAGGCAGAATGTCTGTAGCATCAGTGTAATTCAGATTTACTTGAGGAAGGTTATGATTATAACACCCCTCCTCCCTCCCACCCCTCCGCCACACGCATGCAGGAGGCTGACCAGAGTGCGACCGCTGCCACCAGCACAGGCCGGGGCCCGGAGGTTCCGTAGGGGGGAGAGAGAGAGAGAGATGTGTATACAGAGTTTCGTAGAGCGTTCGAAGCGTTACATCCGCACTGGCCAACATTGGGTCTTTCCAAGTCTCTTCCCCCTTGTGAAGCCTGGACGCTTTGGTCTCCAGCCTGTCTTCCAAGTTTGTTTACGTGGCAAGTGTAATCAAGATTCCGTTTCGCTTCGTCTGTATCTGTCTGTATGTCTGTCTGTGTGTGTCTGTTTCCAGCGTCTCCCTCTCGCATCATTTGACCGTCACCTCTTCGTAGTCCCGTCGTCACCACCAACATTATCTTCATCATGCGAGATCTCCGCCCCCCCCCCCCTCCCTCCTGAAACAGCGTCGTTAATCAGTACTCTCACGACCCTAAGAGGTTACAACACACTTAGCAACCCCTCCCCTTCCCTCCTCCTCCTTCTTCCCCTCCAAAATCAGGAGTTTATGGATGTGGGTTCTCTTGTAACGGGGAGGGAGGGGGGGGGGTTCCCATGGGGGGTCTCATGAGGGGGGGGGGGGCATTAAATGGAGGGAGGGGAGGGGAGTGACCTGTGAGGAGGGCGTGAAAAGCGACGAGTGCATTACACGATAATTGTGTCTCACGTTCGTCCACATGACTTGGAAGACGAAGAGTCTGGGGTTGACCGGTGTGCGGAGGATCGCTAAGTGTTGTTCTGGAAGGCCCCGCGCGAACTCGCCTTATTGTGCTTGCGGGAGCAAAGAGCTTCGGTTCTCTGCTCCCGCCTCTCAACTGTCACTCTACTGGTGTACAGGATCACTAGTGAACCTGGTTCACTTCACTGGTGAACCAGTACTCGGTTTTATATGTGAACGACATTCTCTAGGACCACAGTATCTATCAGTGTGGTAGATAATGGGTAGAGAGAGAGAGAGAGATGGTAGAGGTCAAGATTAATTAATAAAATTCATTACAAATAAAAACTAGACGTGGCTGTCTTACACAAAGGGGGAAGGATCCCCCCTTTGCCACACTGGCTGGCTAGCAACGCAAGTTTCTTATTGGCGGGCGAGGTAAACTTGTTCCAGACACGATTAAACAAGTTGAGCGCATAACGTGGCTTTGTTTGGGTCGGGAGTCCACGGCCTGCTTCCCTAATTTGCAGACCTCTTGCCGAGTTGCGCCAAGACTTAGTTTCTTTGTTTACTTTTTAGTATCGGCAATTTGCTGGAGCCTTTTGTTAAGAGTAATTATCGGGCTGTTCTTGTTGTTTGTCGTGTTCATTATTGTTCTCGTTATTGGAGTACATTATTAGTTGTATTACTAAAGAATAAAATGAAGAATCCAATATACAGTTTCGAATTCTATCCTGGAAAACTAGAGCCTGAAGAGCTGGAAACTTTGTCCTTAGAGTGATCCAAACCTTCGCACGATCAGGTTCAAAGTCAATAGACAATGTCTGAAATTCCTTTGAATATATCCAATACAATAACAATTTACGAATTCTTCATCAAGTGTAATCCAAACCAACATACACTTTTTTTTAACAGGGGGGGGGGTAGGAGGGGGGAAGCTTTTGAACAAAGTCGAAACAATAGAATATTGCAAATATTTAAGCTGAAGCCAGATTCTTACAGGCTGGAAACCTCTCTTGAAGACGGTAAGCGAAACCAGAAAGAGGAAGAACATAATGCAAAAACTATATAGAAAAGGTATAAAATCCAGTCAACTTGGACCTGTTCTCGATGGTTATGAAGTGAGGAAGTCCGGCTTCCCCACGACCGTTCGTTCGTCCGACCGTCCGACCGACGTACCGACCGACCGACCGACCGACCGACCGTGTTTTGGTATATCGCAAGAGATTGGCAGGAGGTATGTGTGGCATGCGGAATGACATGTCCAATATCCACCCCCACGACTCCACCGCCACTTGTTTCTCCCCCCCCCCACCCCCTCCCCCTCGGATATCGTCCAACGGCAAAATAAAATCCAAAATAAAACTGAGAGGAGAGGAACAGTAGAGAACCCCCGGGGGGCCCTTGTGTGTTATTACCCCAGGGGACCAGTACCTGGCTGGCTTATACTCACCTGGTTACTAGTGGAACAGGAGGGTGAGGCGAGGGGGAGGGGGATAGAGGGGGCAGGATAGTCGAAGGAAGGAATTATCAAGGGAAAGCGCCAAGCCATTACGACTGTATAGCACTGGGAAGGGGTCAGGATAAGGATTTGGGATGGGACGGGGGTTAAGGAATGGTGCCCCATCCACTTGGACGGTCTGGGATTGAACGCCGATCTGCATGAAGCGAGACCGTCGCTCTACCGTCCAGCCCAAGTGGTTGGGTGCAGGATAGTCGAGATGGATATAGATAAGGGATGGGGTGGATACTTGAGGCTAGTGTATTGGTTCATCAACTAGACCAACACATTAAAAAAGTGGGAATTATACGACTATAAAGCGCTCTCTCTCTCTCTCTCTCTCTCTCTCTCTCTCTCTCTCTCTCTCTCTCTCTCTCTCTCCTCAAAGGAAGGGAGAAATAGAATCTTTTCATCTGGATTAGGAATTAAACTGACATTTAATCACTAAAGGAAATATAACAAGCACGTATGATTTCATTCCGTCAAGTATTTAACGTGTGGTAATTGAATATCAAGACAAAAGAAAAACAGTAATTTGCCTTAATAATTCTTAGGGTAATTTTGTCTTCGCAACTTTTAAATAGAAAATCTGGTGCGATGAAAATGTAATTATGATTTTTTTTATATAATAATGCACATAATTGTAACAATTATCAAGAAGATAGCGCTAGTTAATCATTGTTTTGGATATTGTATTGTTGTTATCTGTTGTATATAGATATTTGGAGAGAGAGAGATTAACGTGACGTTAAGTTTTCTAACATAATGTAACACGATGTAAATGTAACAGTATGCGATGGTTGGCAACGGGGTTACGTAGCCGCCTGTTGCAAGGTTCCGTTTACTGCCCGTAACAAACTGTTTAACCTAATTAACATAGCGTAATTAACCTAAGCTAACCAAACGGGTTTGTGAGAGCAATGTCGGGCGCTGCTGTCAATGATGGGTCGTAGTGGTCACTCTGCTTGCTCATGCTGGCGTCTGCTCACGCCGACGTCTGCTCACGCCGGCGTCTGCTCACGCCGGCGTCTGCTCACGCCGGCGTCTGCTCACGCCGGCGTTTGCTCACGCCGGCGTCTGCTAATGCTAGCGTCTGCTAATGCCGGCGTCTGCTAATGCCGGCGTCTGCTCACGCTGGCGTCTGCTAATGCCGGCGTCTGCTAATGCCGGCGTCTGCTAATGCCGGCGTCTGATAATGCTGCATAATTTGCAGCTAAGGAACCATGCTTTTATGGGGCCCTGGCAGGTGAGTAGACAGCGCTTCGGATTCGTAGTCCTGAGGTTCCGGGTTCGATCCCCGGTGGAGACGGAAACAAATAGGCAGAGTTTCTTTCACCCTGATGCGCCTGTTCACCTAGCAGTAAATAGGTACTCGGGAGTTTAACAGCTGCTACGGGCTGCTTCCCGGGGGGCGTGTAACAAAAAGTAGGCCTGGTCGAGGACCGGGCCGCGGGGACGCTAAGCCCCGAAATCCTCTCAAGATAACCTCCCCCCCCCCACCCTTCCCTTCTTCTATCTTCCTCCAGCTGCTTTCCTTTCTACTCCTTCCGTCCCTCCTTCCTAACCTTCTTCATCTCCGTTTCTCTGCCCCTATCCCCCCCCTCTCAATCTTCGGCTACCCCCCTTCCTTCCACACCATTCTTCTCTCTCTCTCTCTCTCTCTCTCTCTCCTCCTCATATCCCGCCTTTTCCAACTGGTTTCCTCATCCCCTCCATCTCACCCTATCCTCCGTCCTCCCTGTCACACCATACTTCGTCCCCTTGCCCCTTTCCCCTCGTCCTTGCGCTATATAGCGTCGCTGACCATACCGAGGCTTCCTGGGGGCTGGCAGCATCCTGGAACGGACACGCCACCAGCGCCCCTCTGCGGCCAGACGCCGCCTCACCGCAACACAACCCCCGCTGCTCGCTCCGCTGAATAAATAAATCCGCGTTGTGCAGTAGATTTAAGGTTATTTTATCTTTTTTTTATCAAACGACTGTATCTATTTTTTTTATTTTTTTTTTGCGTTTACATTTTATTGGAAATGAAATTCCTGTAACTACGTGTTTGTTTTAGATAAGAGAGAGTGATTATATAGAGCTTTCCAACGTTGTTGATTATGGCCAGACACAACAGTTATGAACTTGGTCTATAGGTTTATTTATGTCTATATCTGAGTAGAAGCTTCCTGTGTGTGTGTGTGTGTGTGTGTGTGTGTGTGTGTGTGTGTGTGTGTGTGTGTGTGTGAGAGAGAGAGAGAGAGTGAGAGCTTCCCCTCCTCCCCCCCCCCCCCGAAAAAAAAGAGTGGGCCGAGATTCCAATGGGATTTTCAAAAAATGCGAAACCAAAGTCAATTCTGCAGCGACGCGGATGTTGCCGCGTCGCTTGAAAGACAGCGTTGCCAAGGCAATGTTATGAGGCTTAAGCGTCCTCAGCCTCATAACGCGGCCTTCCCTCACGTTTTAATATTCATATACCGAGTTGACCTCCCTAATGCCTTTGTTGAACTGCAAATGCACTATAATGCTCGCGTTTGAAAACCTAACCCATTGATGCCCGCGTTGATGTCCGTCAATGCCAATTGTCAAACTATGATTGGTTGATGTTTGTGTTGACAAACATCAATACTACATCAATACGATATGACACCAGTATTACACCTGGGTGTTGAACTACGACCCATTAGTCACAAATCAAACCAATGTGAGGAACTGATAATTAAAGCAGATTACCATTCGCCAGTTCGTAATGACTTATTTCTGAAAGTGGAAGGGTTGAAGAAGAGGGGAAGTTATGACAAGCGAATTGTGACAAGAGGGGAGAGATGCAGAGGGATGGGAGGTGGGATAGGGATGGGGAGGGGGGGGGGGTAGGTGTTGGGGGGCTTATACACTATAGAGGTTCTGGTGTATATTTGGCGTAGTAATAGTGCTCCACTATTAGTGATAGTGCTACACTATTAGTGATAGTGCTACACTATTAGTGATAGTGCTACACTATTAGTAATAGTGCTACACTATTAGTAATAGTGCTACACTATTAGTGATAGTGCTACACTATTAGTAATAGTGCTACACTATTAGTAATAGTGCTACACTATTAGTGATAGTGCTACACTATTAGTAATTAGCGTCCCAATTCTTCATGCCCCCTCACCTTCTAGACTCGTAGTGGTTGTATTAACTGCCCGGGTGATCTAAAATCATCAATATCATGCTCGAAAATCATCATCTTTTTAGTGTACTGGTTCTGTGATTAAGTTATGGGGTAGTTTAGTGGGGGGGGGGGGTGAATTATTTCCAATATTCCCATTACGGCATATTTCTATTTTGTTAACCCTTAGATCACATAAGGAAGTTGGTGATAACATTATGATAATTATTACAACTATATTAGTATATATTATTTAAATTAGTATTTTTACAAATAATTGGTATATATAATCATTTTGTAATAACAATAATAACTGGACTATTGCTAATAAATTAGTAAGCAAATTTTAATTAATTATTAAACAAATTACAAGGGGCCTTCCGCCCACAGCCTGGAACCCCATATTCATTAATTGTAGAAACAAATATTAATTATATCTCCCTTCATAATAATACACACACACACACACACACACGTAGCTGAGTGATCGGCGCCACATATATAGGGGGAATTATATGGCCAAAATTCCCACTGGAATAAATGAGAACCATAAATTCCCTCAGGGAAAAATAGATTGAAATAACTGTGTGTGTGTGTGTGTGTGTGTGTGTGAGAGCAGATCACCGCCGAAGGTAATTAGTAAGGGGGCGTTGCCTGCACCGTCCTCGCTCAACCGTCGCGTTGAAAGACGACGGTGAAAAGCAACTGTCCCCAGCCAGGTGGATGTACAGTGAAAGGGGGGGGGTAGAGGGGGAGGGATGTATGTAGACCCCGGAGAGGTTGATATAGGAGGGGGAGGGGGAGGGGGGGGGGGGGAGGGAGACGTCACACATGCGCAGTAGACCTTTGCCACGTGACCTCTAGTGTTTCTCTCCCTCTTTCCCTTCCTTCTCTTCCCTTCTCTTCCCTTCCCTTCCCTTCCCTTCCCTTCCCTTCCCTTCCCTTCCCTTCCCTTCCCTTCCCTTCAACGCAGGCTGACCCCCTCCCCCCGTCCCCACCTCCTCCTCCTTACACCTTAGCCCTAGACCCCCCCCCCCCCCTCTCCTTCAAGTCGGAGCACTATGGCTGCAAGGAGACGGGTGTAACACATCCACCAGCTGTAGTCAGCGTCAGCACATCCTGCAAGATCCTAGCTGGGCTACTCGTGTCACCCACTCATCACACAATCCATACTCGCACCCTCCCTCCCTCGTGCACAATCCCTCCCTCCCTCCCTCGTGCACAATCCCTCCCTCCCTCCCTCGTGCACAATCCCTCCCTCCCTCGTGCACAAGACATCCTTCCTCCAGGTATATAGACATCACTAAACTTACCAAGTGACGTCAAGGTCCGCCGTCAGTCACGTAGGAAATGGATATAATCTGAGGACAGTTTTTTGTTTGGATAATCTCACGTATGATAACTCCGACAAGCGTGTAGTGGTGCCGGGGGAGTACTGTGACGCTAGGGGGGGGAGTACAGTGACGCTAGGGGGGGGAGTACTGTGACGCTAGGGGGGGGGAGTACTGTGACGCTAGGGGGGGGGAGTACTGTGACGGTAGAGGGGGGGGACTGTGACGCTGGGGGGAGGACTGTGACGCTAGTGGGGGGGGAGGACTGTGACGGTAGAGGGGGGGGACTGTGACGCTGGGGGGAGGACTGTGACGCTAGGGGGGGAGGACTGTGACGCTAGGGGGGGAGGACTGTGACGCTAGGGGGGGGAGGACTGTGACGCTAGGGGGGGGAGGACTGTGACGCTAGGGGGGAGGACTGTGACGCTAGGGGGGAGGACTGTGACGCTAGGGGGGAGGACTGTGACGCTAGGGGGGAGGACTGTGACGCTAGGGGGGAGGACTGTGACGCTAGAGGGGGAGGACTGTGACGCTAGGGGGAGGACTGTGACGGTAGGGGGGAGGACTTTGACGCTAGGGGGGGGAGGACTGTGACGCTAGGAGAGAGAGAAAGAGAGAAGGAAGAGAGGGGGAAAGAGAAAGGGGAGGGAGAGAGAGAGAGAGAGAGAGAGAAAAGAGAGAAAGGAGAGGGGGAGAGAGAAAAGAGAGGAGGAGAGAGAGAGAGAGAGAGAGAGAGAGAGAGAGAGAGAGAGAGAGAGAGAGAGAGAGAGAGAGAGAGAGAAAGGAGAGAGAGAGAGAAAGGAGAGAGAGAGAGAGAAAGGAGAGAGAGAGAGAGAAAGGAGAGAGAGAGAGAGAAAGGAGAGAGAGAGAAAGGAGAGAGAGAGAGAGAAAGGAGAGAGAGAGAGAAAGGAGAGAGAGAGAGAGAAAGGAGAGAGAGAGAAAGGAGAGAGAGAGAGAGAAAGGAGAGAGAGAGAAAGGAGAGAGAGAGAGAGAAAGGAGAGAGAGAGAGAGAAAGGAGAGAGAGAGAGAGAAAGGAGAGAGAGAGAGAGAAAGGAGAGAGAGAGAAAGGAGAGAGAGAGAAAGGAGAGAGAGAAAGGAGAGAGAGAGAGAAAGGAGAGAGAGAGAGAAAGGAGAGAGACAGAGATAGAGACAGAGGGGAGGAGACCCAAGGACTGAGAACAGAGACGAGTTATATTCACCACGAGCGCAAGCCACCACTCCTGGATATACTTGCTGAATATCTGTTTTATTTAAAGTATTTTTTGTTTCTGTATATCCCCAAGTACGCCACGGCTTCCTAGTTGGTCGGGCTGGTAACATTACCGGATGTCAAACATGCGTCAGCATTATGCCGAGGGCCTGCAAGGTTATGCACAAAAATGCTGGAATTATTAATCCAAACTGTGCGAGGAAAGTTTAAGTATGTGTGTGTGTGTGTGTTTGACTGGTTCAAAATATCCTCGGTGTATATTTAGCCCAAAAGGGAAGGAACCACGTGAATGTGTTTATTGGACGGTGTCTGGAAAGTTTGGTGGAGTTTGTTGTGTGGTGTGGGAGGGAGGGGTTGGGATGGGTGGAGGGGGGGGGGGGAGGGGTGATGGGGATGGGAGGAATCCCCACGGGACATTCAGTTGCTCGTCCCAACCCCTGCACCCACACCTTCTCTTTCTGGTTGCATATCTTCCCTGCTAAGATGCTCATCATTCTCTCTCTCTCGGTACCCGGATACTGAATCAATGCTTGGATAGAAGCGTGAGAGATCAACTTGGTTTAAAGTTAGGTCAAGCCTGAGGCACGGGAGCGAGATGATGAGGGTCAGTTGGTACAGGTCGAGACGCGGCATGGGTCCTTCCTCCGGCCTGATGCATTATCCTTGGTCAGTTGTATAAGTAGGCAGCAGAGGCGAGTGGAAATTGCATTGTCCTTTCATGGTAGAATTGTATCGACAGGGCGATGATGTCTCGCGGGAGGTGCGGTAGATTGGCTGTGGGCGGCACTGGCCTTGTGGGTCCTCTCTTGGTGGTGGGCTGGACTCCCTGTAGTGTCTCGTTAGTACTCGGTTGGACTCTCTTGGTCCTCCCTTAGTGCTTCGCTGGACTCCTTATGAGTACTCTTGATGGCGGGGTGGACTCTGGAAGTTGGGTTTATATATATATATATATATATATATATATATATATATATATATATATATATATATATATATATATATATATATATATATATATATATGTCGTATATGCTCATGTGTGTTTTTTTATAGATAATAAGAAAGTGCTCATGAAATATATTTTTATTTACACACTATTTGGAATATATAATTTACTCTGAAAATGATATATGAACATATTGACATGCAATTTTGTAGGACTTCCATCATGAATTATTTGTGTATGTTTACAAATGTTTCCAGAGGACTCATGTGAGTTCATGCCATGTTAATTGTGTGACTGGAGCCCGAGACCATACTAACTGGTGCCTTGTGTTACAGAGCCTGCGCGGTACGTGTGTGGGACCTGCGGCGCCGTGCTGGGGTCAGCCTGGTCGCTGGTGCAGCACGTCCAGTCTTCGCACGGCATCATCATCTACCAGGAGGCACCTGGGTGCACGCCCGTCTCCACGCCCTCCACGCCTCCAGGGATGCCCAGGCCGTCTCATTCCTCTCCACTGGCGTCGGTGTCCTCCACAGCACCCACTGCTTCGGGGCCTCACCCACCGCCACTCCAGCTGCTCGACCCCTCCAAGGTCGACCTCAGCAAAGTGGATATTACAAAAGTGGATCTATCCAAAGTGGATTTGAGTAAAATCACACCACCGGTGACATCGGGCGCGACGCCCCTGCCTCCCCATCCACCTGTGAACGCACCCCTACTCGACCCCAACCACCCCTTCAACCTCCTTCGGGTACCTCTTGGGGACGGACGTGCGCCCTTCCCGCCAGGTCTCACCCCGCCCTTCATGCGGCCGGGACACGACTTTCGCATGGATCAGCTCCTGCAGGAGGGGCTGCGTCTTAATCCCGGACTACTCCCTCCTCCGTTCGAACGGCCGCCCTTTCTTGACCCAGGGCTGGGTGCACCCCGCCATGCGGCGCCCACGCCCTTAACTTCAGGCGGAGATCCCAATCTTGACTTCTACTCTCAGCGACTGAGGCAACTGGCAGGCACGACCAGTCCCACTAGCTCGACCTCGCCCCGCAAGCCGCTCCCAACGCCACCCTTCGCCTCGCCCAATGCACCCACACCCTCTAGTCTAGCGCCCTCCCAGACGCCCACTTCCACCCGTACTGATCCAGCCTTGATGGTGCAGGAGCGACGCTTCAAGTGCATGACCTGCTGCAAGTGCTTCCGGTGGGAGAGCAACCTCGCCATCCACCAGCGGCTCCACACTGGCGAGAAGGACTTCCGCTGCCCCAGGTGCCAAGAAACATTACCCACACCCCAAAAATTACGCCTGCACATGAAGGCGCACAAGAAGAGTTCAAGCACGGAAACTAATTCTCCAGACTCCTCACGCCCTCAGACCGAGGACGATATTGACGAGGAAGAGGAGGAAGAGGAAGAGGAGGAGGATGAGGAAATAGATGACGACGACGACAATCCTTCTATTTGTGATAGCGGGGACGAGGAAGAAGAAGACATTGTAGAAGACGACATCGAAGACGATGAGCCCGAAGATCTCTCCACTACCTCTAAGATTACCTCAGTGCCCACCTCTCAGAGCGTGTCGTCCAGCACCGCAGACAACCACAAGATGACCAGGGGAGACCAACAAAAGTCAGTCGTTGGGGAACTCATGGATAAGTTCGGCCTGACGAGCATCTCTGCCTACAGCGAGGCTTATCATCAGGCACTTAAAGAATCCGGTCGTCTTACCCACCACCACCACCACCACATCATTGGTAAAGACGGTGAGAAAATCCACACGAACGGGATAGAGAAGTTGAAGTTACGGGACGATCTGACGAAAGGGTTAATGGGTAGCCAACCAACGCTAGATGTGGCCCACCAAACGCTTCTGGGCGCGTTCGATAACCCTTACGATGCTCAGAAACGCTTAGTCCAAGCCCAGAGGGATGGAAGCTTATATGCAGGACTATGGCTTCCCAATCTGGCAGGAACGGGTTCACCCAAAGACTTGTTCCCCGGTCTGCCAACGTCAGAAGCGAACTTTTTGCACCGTAAACTGCTGACGGAGGGGCCCATTAAGCCTGGTGATGTTCCGGTGTGTCTGCCCAAACCAGGCACAAGTTCTGCACCAGGGACGCCTCTCTCTCTCGTGCCCCCACCAAAGAAAGAGAGCCGAAGGAATGACACATGCGAATTCTGTGGTAAAGTGTTCAAAAACTGCTCGAATCTAACAGTTCACCGACGGTCTCACACGGGCGAGAAGCCCTACAAGTGCGACCTCTGTAGTTATGCATGTGCGCAAAGTTCAAAGCTAACGCGACACATGAAAACGCACGGCCGCATGGGGAAAGATGTGTACCGCTGTCGGTTTTGTGATATGCCATTTAGTGTCGCCTCCACACTAGAAAAGCATATGCGAAAATGTGTTGTGAATCAAAATAAGAAAGGGTTGTTTCCCCCGCTCTCGGCTGGCACGCACGAGGGACTCGAGTCTTACAAGGGTCTCCACTACACTCCTGTCATCAGTGATGATTCTTCCAAATCTGGAAGTTTGTTTTCCCCGCATTTCAACGCCGCTGCGGCTGCTAACACCTCCAATGATGACACCGGGGACTCCTCAAATCTGTCGGGCCCTGGGTCTTGAGATTGGGCCCCCATGGTAGCGTCCCAACTGCCGCCGCCAGGGACCCAAGGGCTTGCTCCTCCAACTTTGGGATTTCCTAGGGCGGCCACTCACCACTGGGTGGCATCTGGCCGCCCACCTCCTCCGCTTTTGCTGAGGGGGGTGTCTGGCCCTTTGGCTCCCACGGCGCCGCCCTGGACGTCTCCAGTGGCACCGCGGCCTCCCGGGACACCGCCCCGAGCCCCGGCACCGCCCACCTGACCAGCGTCGGCGGCAGCAGCAGCAGCAGGATGGGTGGCGTAGCCCGCACATTCCCCACACCTCGCGTCACGTGACTTCCCAGTGAGAGGGCGCCCGTCCCACCCCGTGCGACAGTGGGCGCCTCAACATGCTAGTCCTGTGTGCTGTGCGGTGGTGTCAGCAGCAGCACGCCCACACTCGGCCCATTGTTCCTATTGATGTTATGTGTTGTGTAGTGTATGTTGTCCTACCTTGGCTGGTCACAACAGTGGCGGCCGGTGTACTAGCCCCCAGGAGTGCCAGTGCCAACAGCGGCTGACCCGCACCAATGCCACCAATAGCTAACCCGCACCAGTGACACAGCAGTCAAATCAACACGACAACCACAAGGAGCCTAAAAAAAAAACCACTCCATTCTTGAACTTCCTCTCCAAGAGTTATGGAAAATGACCCACTAATCTTAATTACATCACATTGAAAGCTAAACGGCGCAACTAAGTTATCCATTTGAACTTATATTCACATTCTTATTGCTCAAAACTTATTTAGTGGCTGAAGCATCAGCGTGATGAAACAGATCTGTCGTCCGCTGTGGGTGGAATAAGGTCCAGATGACGTTTCCAGACGTGTTACTTCCAGATCAATATTTGATTTTGAGTTGTCTTATGGTGGGTCGAGCAAGTTTGTCGAGTTGCTGTAGACAGAGAGAAAACAAATTACAGGAGCTATTTCCTGCAAAGATGGCTACCCCCCTTTCACCTCAGGGAAACCTGGACTGTTTACTTGGGTGGTTGTCGACTGAACGATCAGAATCAAAAGGACGTGTCCTGGACCACAGAGTCGAACATGTGACAATATTAGACCAGTGTGAAGTGAGCGTGTGGACGGTTCGACGATCAACACTGGCACTTCCTCCTCCTGTAGTATTGACTTCATGAGTTGTCACTAAAAATCTGTTTGTCGTGTCTTTGTATCCGTTTGTCTTTCCAATTGAGTCTTCGACAGATTTATGCATAAATAATGGCTGCAATTCATTTTTTTTTTGGTATGTGCAGTTGAATATAGTAAGGCACTGCTAAATTCTTAGGATCAAAAGACAACTCTCCTTCACTGTTCAGACGTCTGCCTCACAGCAGTGCCTGGCTCATCCACGCACCTGTTTATTCTAAATCAGACATGTGTCTACTGGTGTAATACCTCTCTATAATTAGCATATACAACTATTTAAACCATGCTGTTATCTGTCCAGACTAAATATTATTTTCTGAATGAATCAAACATGTATAACAAATTTTTCAAGCACACACTCATCCCCCCTCCCTCCACCCCCCTTTCCTTCCACACATACACACACACACACACACACACACACACACACCCACACACACACACCCACACACACACACCCACACACGCACACACACACACACACATGATTACCCCCGTTTTGAACCCCACACACCTGTTGCAGTCCAGACAGCCATCGAACACATTGGCGCCATCCGAACACACACACACACGTGTCATTATAACGACCGGATCTGTGTATAACGACCAATGAAATAGAACGGATCATTTGCTCAGGCTAATTGCTCAACCTAAAATTGCATTTGTTAATGATTTACAAAGCACATGAACAAAATTTTATAATGGTTATATTTTTTGGATTTCGTTTTAGTATTGAATTTGAGATTTCTTTGCTAAAAATGTTGGTTGAGCGAGGGGTGACTTGAGCAAACATAGCACCGACAAACATTTGTATTAAGGCCGACACACCCGTGTCACGTAAACCAAAAATGAGACCTTAAGCTACATGTTGCTAACGACTCTCTTGTCCACAGTTTTCTCAGGAGATACCGACCCACAATACAGGAGGGCAGACCTGCTGCTTTGGCTTATTTACAAACTCATAGGCTGCTAGGTGACCTTGCTAGGCGGTCTAGTCCTAGCTAGGCGGTCTAGTCCTAGTTAGTTGGCACAGTCGTGCTAAGTGCGGTAGCTTGTTGAGTTTAGAATACACTGAAAGGTATTCAGAGTCAGTAATGTCAATTCCATTCAAAATCATACCGAAAAAAGCCACGTAAAGCCATATGATATATTATATATATATATATTATATATATATTACATATTATATATATATATATATATATATATATATATATATATATATATATATATATATATATATATGATCTGCAAGAACTGCAGATGTTGACCACACTCGGGTTTTAGAAAACATCTGACATATATGTAACCACGTGTTCCGACTTGGTATTTAGTGTTGGGCAAACGAGCTGTATCGATTCTTTTCTCACGTTTCAGTCGCCAACTTTTGTAGTTTCTTTTTTTTTTTTTTTCAATCTTTCGCATTTTGCAGTATGTTTCGGGAAAGTTCTCATTAGTGGCGAGCCCGCTGGATCAGCGAAGCCTTCAGCACAAAGAAGTCATCTTGTGTGTGTGTGTTTGTATCTCCTCGTCAGCGGTCAATTCAGTATTATCTTATTTTTTTACTTTTCTAATATTTGCAATATTTTTTTTTTTAATTTTTGTTGCTTTGTGCATTGCGTTT
This sequence comes from Procambarus clarkii, assembly GCF_040958095.1. Lineage (NCBI taxonomy): Eukaryota > Metazoa > Arthropoda > Malacostraca > Decapoda > Cambaridae > Procambarus > Procambarus clarkii. Next base: position 1,377,986 of record NC_091177.1, on the reverse strand, counting down.
GTTTCGTGACTTATTAAGTTATGCGTATGATGTACACTTACGTCTGTTCCTCTTTGTTTTGGCTACATTCCTTTATCGTTTACTTCGATCATTTAAGTTATTTTTGGATACTTCTAAGATTCCATATTTTGTTTTTCTTTCCAGTTTTCACATTTCAGTTCCTCCAGGAATCTTGACTTGTAATTAAAACTTTCTTTTTTTTCGTTCTTCATATAGAAAGTTAGTATGTGCCATATTAGGAAGACTCTCACACTTGCCAGTATTTGGAACCAGAGAGAGGCTATTTTTTTCTCCTCTAAAACTAATCTAAATAAAGTAGGTTTCCGAATATGCTTCGTTACGCTTAAGTGCGGCGTATTGAGTTGGGGGTCAGCTGCGTAAGCTCTCCTTGCTTCTGTATTTTATCTTCTCTGTAATTTTATTCATTACGAATGCATCAGTGTTCGGGCTTTAATTATCAGTTTAAAAAGTGGGCGTCGGGCTCTTCATTTCTAATTATATATATATATATATATATATATATATATATATATATATATATATATATATATATATATATATATTATAGGTTTCAGGCGTGTTGTATGTTACGTGTTGGAGGCTTGTCACTATATTGGTTGCAGAAGCTACATTAGTGTAAGCTTCGAGCCTTCCGTAAGCTTAATCCAGTTGCTTCACGTTTTGACTGCAAACCTCTTGGGGGATCACTCTGGGTTGCAAGCACTGGACAGCGTGTCATAATGCAGGCTTCTCAGCATCTTCATGCAGTGGGCCCGAGGCTGTCCATAATAAAACCAAAGATAACGACTAAAATGCACTCTAATTAAGACGCCGACTCTACGGTGGTGGCGGCCGCCGTCAGGGTTGCATTTTGGACCAGTTCTGTCTTGTAAATAGTGTACATAAGATAGTTTATATTTGTATATGTAATAATAGAATATAACTGATATGAACTTTTATCCCAAAATTTGTACAATCAATGGTTATGCCGACACCTCTACAAAAGCCCCCCCTCCTCCCCTCTCCCCCTCTCCATTTCTGCACCAAATAGATTTTTTTTAATGTGTTTTTTTTATTGAGTTTTGAATGTTATATATTTTTTTTATTGTACCCATTTTTGGAAGATCAGTTGCTAAGATCTTTTGGTAATAGATCACAACTGCACCATATATTTAAATGGTACCCAGTGGTATTGTTGCATCAGCCCTCGAACCCTAATCCAGTAAGGTTATTTTATCTTTGTTGTGAATAGGAAAACCACCTGTAATGGCTTAGGGGTCTGAGGGCGGTTGCTGCTTGATACAGCAGCTGTGGTAGTAGGCTGAGCTCAAACACGTGACTCAAGTACGTGACTGGGCTCAAACACTTCTCTTTTTTTTTTTTTTTGTACTCAGACGCGTGCCTGTACGTGATTGGGTCCCAAGCACCTGCCTCTGTATGTACACATCGCCACTGGCCACAAGGTTGACTCGACAGGGTAAGGCTGAACTGCGGGTGCTGCTTCCTGAGACTTGCAGCCTTAGGTACAGGGACAGGCTGGCAAGGTGGACAGGCTGGCAAGGTGGACAGGTACTTGGCTGACTGGCTGAAGACATAGTAAATAAAGGCTTCGAATGGGTTGGATAGGGCTCTGTCAGAGCCTATATTTGACTAAGTGGGCAGACAGTCAGCCGAGTCAAAGAGCCATTTGGTTAAATAATATCATGCCGAGTGGTCCATCGACTTGACCGAAACATGACAAAATGCTGTCAAATGACTTAGTAATGTCAACCAAGACATTATTAAGTGTTCAGGCACATTGTTAAGATGTCAAGGCAATTGGTTGAGTATTCAGACATCCAGTTAAGGTCATAGCCACTTGTTCGAGTGGTTTAGGCCCTAGGACGAGTATATAACCTCTCGTCTAAGGTCATAGACTTTCGACAAACTGGCAAATCTCAGGGCTGAGAGATTGAGAGAGCTGAATGTCCTCCTAGTTAACCAAGTTAAGACATTCGGCTAAGATAGATAGACTCGGCAGGGTGAGCTACCAACTTTTAACCCTTATACCCTCCTGTCACACGGGCGTCACCCGCTCCAGACCACTGTTCTAAACATCTGTGTTCTGTTACTCTTGAATTCGAGGTCAACCCCTTGTTGATCGTATGCACAGTTTTATTATCATTTAAGGTAGTGAAACGAAATAAATAAAAGATCTTTGTTAAAAAAAATAAAAACAACTTGACTGTACCGAATGCTGATTTTTATTAATGTTGTTTAAAAAAAAAAAGATAAAAAAAAATTTATTGTGAAGCAGACTACTCCTCCTTCTTAGTGTCATTAGCGAAAGACTTGAGACAATTTCCTTTGGCGTTCATCAATTGCTTTACCCGAGTGACTACAAAGTGCTTGTATCTGCTCTGTCTATGTGAACCTGGGCGCGGGGGAGGTGGGGGGGGGGCAGTTTCGCGAGATGGGGTTCAGAGAAAAACTCCATTTAAGTGAGAGAAAAAAAAAATATTAACGAGTGATTTAGACCTGGAGTGGATTCGAACCCCGTCTCCCGGCCGCCACCATCCCACGGGAAAGGGAGGGGGAGGGGGGGGGGAGGGGGATAGTATTCTCTACGGCACAAAAGGAAATTATCATCATCAATTATCGACAATTTTATTTGGTTTTGTTACACTTTTTTTTTCGACACTTGTTATTATCTCATGACAAAAAAAAAAGTATCCCGCGTGTAAACATGTTTTTTCATCGATGGTGCAACCAATTCAAAACAAAAACACAGGTAAAGGAATAAATGCATCAATTGTTTTTTTTTTCTGGTAGGATTCAGTCGCTCGTTCCTCTGCCTCCGATAGTAACTTGTTTCTTTAAAAACATCCCAGCAACTATTTCAGCCAAAAATAAATAAATAAATATACATTTTATATATATATATATATATATATATATATATATATATATATATATATATATATATATATATATATAATCTCACTTGTGAAGGACAGCGGTGGAGGACTTGTGCACTACCCATCCTTTCATCTGTATTTATTAGAGTATCATTGGCGTGAGAAAGGAAAAAAAAACATCTTTGTACATGTAGAGTTGAATAAATGTATTTATCTTCGTCTTTGATTGTTTTTGTGGTGATCCTTTCTGTGAGTGTGTCAAAATCCAGATGATGAGGATGATGATGATTTAATTATGATGATGATGATGATGATGAGGATGAGGATTTAATGATGATGAGGATGATGATTTAATGATGATGATGATGATGGTAATAATGTGGTTGGTTTTAAGGCCTGTCAGATTTGAAGGATTAAGATCACACAAGTGCACACTAACCAACCAGCAAGAAAACTTTATCCTGGGTAATGTTCAGAGGCTATACTCCCACTGTACGTATTATATTATATATATATATATATATATATATATATATATATATATATATATATATATATATATATATCCCCTGTACGTGTAGTGTGGAATGAACCAATAAAAGTGGTCTGTCTGATGATGATTAATCATTGATGCTCATCAGAATGATCACAATAGAGTAACGAGACAACAAGGGGGGGTTGGTGGTAATCAATTTTGATAGTTACTTTGACAAGATGGTGAAATGTATATATATTGAAAACATCACTATGATGATGGTGATGGTATCGAGAAGGGACAGAGGACAATTATGGTCCTAAATAGCAAAACTGGTATTGAAAATGGTTGGGAACTTGTCAGTTCTGATACACTCGGTTCTGATAAGATATTCAGGCTCTGAGTTAACAACCACACACACATTAGACTACAACCACAACTTACCTCAGCAACCACAACACTACCTGGCCAAGTACAGCAACTACCACGCGGAGCCTAGTACCGATATTACAATACCTATCATAAGACTGCTATCACAAAAAGCCTAATGCTATGCACATCTAGCCTAGCTTCACCGATCCTTGTACTAACTAGTACGAAATTACCGAGCCTAGTACTGCTCCTCCTTACACCTAGTCTGGTAGTGAAGCTACCACTGCTGACCCGGTACTGCTGATACCCCATATTGAACAGCTGCTACTAGTATTTTAGGGCAGATGTACCGATTTAAGCCTGGTACTGATGCTACCACCACACCTGGTCTGGTACTGATGCTACCACCACACCTGGTCTGGTACTGACGCTACCACCACTCCTGGCCTGGTACTGTTGCTACCACCACACCTGGTCTGGTACTGATGCTACCACCACACCTGGCCTGGTACTGATGCTACCACCACACCTGGCCTGGTACTGATGCTACCACCACACCTGGCCTGGTACTGATGCTACCACCACACCTGGTCTGGTACTGATGCTACCACCACACCTGGTCTGGTACTGATGCTACCACCACACCTGGCCTGGTACTGATGCTACCACCACACCTGGCCTGGTACTGATGCTACCACCACACCTGGTCTGGTACTTATGCTACCACCACACCTGGCCTGGTACTGATGCTACCACCACACCTGGCCTGGTACTGATGCTACCACCACACCTGGCCTGGTACTGATGCTACCACCACACCTGGCCTGGTACTGATGCTACCACCACACCTGGCCTGGTACTGATGCTACCACCACACCTGGCCTGGTACTGATGCTACCACCACTCCTGGCCTGGTACTGTTGCTACCACCACACCTAGCCTGGTACTGATGCTACCACCACACCTGGTCTGGTGCTGATGCTACCACCACACCTGGTCTGGTACTGACGCTACCACCACACCTGGTCTGGTACTGACGCTACCACCACACCTGGCCTGGTACTGTTGCTACCACCACTCCTGGCCTGGTACTGTTGCTACCACCACACCTGGTCTGGTACTGATGCTACCACCACACCTGGCCTGATACTGATGCTACCACCACTCCTGGCCTGGTACTGTTGCTACCACCACACCTGGTCTGGTACTGATGCTACCACCACACCTGGTCTGGTACTGATGCTACCACCACACCTGGCCTGGTACTGTTGCTACCACCACACCTGGCCTGGTACTGTTGCTACCACCACACCTGGTCTGGTACTGATGCTACTACCACACCTGGCCTGGTACTGTTGCTACCACCACACCTGGCCTGGTACTGATGCTACCACCACATCTGGCCTGGTACTGTTGCTACTACCACACCTGGTCTGGTACTGATGCTACCACCACACCTGGCCTGGTACTGTTGCTACCACCACACCTGGTCTGGTACTGACGCTACCACCACTCCTGGCCTGGTACTGTTGCTACCACCACACCTGGTCTGGTACTGATGCTACCACCACACCTGGTCTGGTACTGTTGCTACCACCACACCTGGTCTGGTACTGATGCTACCACCACACCTGGTCTGGTACTGTTGCTACCACCACACCTGGTCTGGTACTGTTGCTACCACCACACCTGGTCTGGTACTGTTGCTACCACCACTCCTGGCCTGGTACTGTTGCTACCACCACTCCTGGTCTGGTACTGATGCTACCACCACACCTGGCCTGGTACTGATGCTACCACCACACCTGGTCTGGTATTGATGCTACCACCACACCTGGTCTGGTACTGTTGCTACCACCACACCTGGTCTGGTACTGTTGCTACCACCACTCCTGGCCTGGTACTGTTGCTACCACCACTCCTGGTCTGGTACTGATGCTACCACCACACCTGGCCTGGTACTGATGCTACCACCACACCTGGTCTGGTATTGATGCTACCACCACACCTGGTCTGGTATTGATGCTACCACCACACCTGGTCTGGTACTGTTGCTACCACCACACCTGGCCTGGTACTGTTGCTACCACCACACCTGGCCTGGTACTGTTGCTACCACCACTCCTTGTAGTTGTATTTGTACAACTACAAATACAATTAGTTGTATTCACCTAGTTGTGCTTGCGGGGGTCGAGCTCTGCTCAATTGTCAAACAATAAACTGTTACCAACTACTTATTTTATCACACACACACACACGAAGCAGCACGTAGCAGCTGTCTAACTCCCAGGTACCTATTTACTGCTAGGTAACGGAGGCGTCAGGGTGAAGGAAACTGTCCATTTGTTTTTCCGCCGGGGCCGAGGATCGAACCCCGGTCCCTAGGTTCACGAATCTAGAGCGCTGTCCACTCAGCCACCAGCCTCCCCCGGGCTGCTGGTTGCATATTTGCTACGGTATTTGCATAATACCGTAGTTACCGTAATGTGAGGTAACTACGCTGCTGTAAAACAGAGGCCAGCATGAGGCTACAAGATGACCGGGACAAACTGAACGGTCCAATAAATGGCTACGAGAGTTTAACCCGAGCTAATGTAAAGTAATGAATAGGTGTAGGGAGAAGGGGGCCGGATACAATATATTATTTCAGAGATGAAATCCTTCTAAAATCAGGGAGAGAGACCTGGAGGTTGATACCACGCCAGACCTTTCCCCTGAAGCCTACATCAAGAGGATATTATCAGTGGCGCATGCTAGGTTGGCCAACATAAGAACTTCCTTTAGAAACTTGTGTAAGAAATCACTTTGAACTTTTTATGCCAAATATGTTAGACCAATCCCGGAGAATGCAATTCCAGCATGGAGTCCGTATCTAGTCAAGACTAAATTAGAGAAAGTTCCTAGGTATGCCATCAGACTAGTACCCGAACTGAGAGGTATGATCTGCGAGGAGAGACTACGGGAACTAAACCTCGCGTCGCTGGAAGACACAAGAGTTAACGGAGACATGATCACCTCAAACAAGATTCTCAGAGGAATTAATAATGTAGATTAAGACAGTTTAACACAGGTGGCACACGCACTAGGGAACACAGGTCCCCTAGTGAGGCCCCTAGCCAGCCTCGCATATGCAAGACTGGCCAACATCAGAACTACCTTCAGGAACCTGGGTAAGGAATCCTTCAGAACCTTGTATACCACTTATGTAAGACCAATCCTCGAGTATGCGGCCCCAGCATGGAGCCCGTACCTTCTCAAGCACAAGATGAAGCTGGAAAAAGTTCAGACATATGTCACTAGACTATTCCCAGAACTAAGAGGCATGAGTTACGAGGAAAGGCTGCGGGAAATGCACCTTACGACACTGAAAGAAAGAAGAGTTAGGGGAGACATGATCATTACCTACAAAATCCTCAGGGGTATTGATAGGGTAGACAAGGATAAACTATTCAACACGGGTGGTACGCGAACAAGGGGACACAGGTGGAAACTGAGTACCCAAACGAGCCACAGGGACGTTAACAAGAACTTTTTCAGTGTCAGAGTAGTTAACAGATGGGATGCATTAGGCAGTGATGTGGTGGAGGCTGACTCCATACACAGTTTTAAATGTAGATATGATATAGCCCAGTAGGCTCAGGAATCTGTACACCAGTTGATTGACAGTTGAGAGGCGGGACCAACGAGCCAGAGCTCAACCCCCGCAAGCACACCTAGGCGAGTTCCAAGCCTAGTAATGTGGTCTCCACTAGCCTAGTACTAGCATGGCGACATGAAGTTTAGTATTGCTTGTAAAACTATCACTGTACTGTTATTAAGGCAATTAATCGGAACCCCAGTTAGCACACCTATCCTAGTACTGATATCACGACTCCTATCCTAGTACTGATACCACGACACCTATCCTAGTACTGATACCACGACACCTATCCTAGTACTGATACCACGACACCTATCCTAGCACTGATACCACGACACCTATCCTAGTACTGATACCACGACACCTATCCTAGCACTGATACCACGACACCTATCCTAGCACTGATACCACGACACCTATCCTAGTACTGATACCACGGCACCTATCCTAGTACTGATCCCATGATACTTATCCTAGTACTGATACCACGACACCTATCCTAGTACTGATACCACGACACCTATCCTAGTACTGATACCACGACACCTATCCTAGTACTGATACCACGACACCACATAAGAGACTAGTGCACAAACTGGAGATGCAGGCAGGAGTGAAAGGGAAGGTACTCTACTGGATAAGAGAGTACCTAAGCAACAGGACACAGCGAGTCACCGTGAGGGGTGAGGTCTCGAAGTGGCGGGGAGTCACCAGTGGAGTCCCACAGGGATCAGTCCTTGGACCTATACTGTTTCTGATATACGTAAATGATCTCCCAGAAGGAATTGACTCGTTCCTCTCGATGTTTGCTGATGATGCAAAAAAGTATGAGGAGGATCAGGACAGAGGAGGATAGTATAAGGCTACAAAATGACCTAGACAAACTGAAGGAATGGTCTGACAAATGGCTACTAAAGTTCAACCCAAGTAAATGTACTGCTGCTACCAAAGGCCTTGTACTGCTGCTACCAAAGGCCTTGTATTGGTATTAAGACAATTAGTCAGTTATTGGAATTACGACTCCTGGTTTGTGGTGCAACTGCCACACCGATGCTAGTTCTGCTATTAGCACACTGAGCACAGTACTGCTAGTATGCAAGACAAGGGGTTCACCAAGCTCCTCTTTGTATTCTTGAAGCACCCTGGGAAACGCCTCGTCTGGCCCGGGGGTCAGATTCACGAAGCAGTTAAGCAAGCACTTACGAACGTGTACATCTTTCATGAATCTTTGGCGGCTTTGGTTACATTTATTAAACAGTTTACAAACATGAAAACTTCCCAATCAACTGTTGTTATTATTATAAACAGCCTCCTGGTGCTTCGGAGCTCATTTACTGTTTAATAATTGTAAACAAAGCCGCCAAAGATCAAGAAAAGATGTACAGGTTCGTAAGTACTTGCGTAACTGCTTCGTGAATCTGGCCCCCTGGAGGCTTCCTTTTTCTTCATTTGTTTAATAATTTCCTCCCTCGTCACTACTAAACTAGTCAACCTGTCTTCACAGGAGTGATAGTATACATTATCAAAAATTCTAATTACAAACGGCAAATAGCCATTTCTTACTGTATAACATATATGGACGATATAGTGTACTTACAGCAGACCTGCTACCGAAACCTATAGGTAACACAAGTTCTTTAATATACTTATGCACAAACTTATCCATGACATACCTGGAGAACCTACTAAAACTGCTATATGTTATGCTGATGATATTTGTATTATGGCACACAGTAAACCAAGGTTACAAGTGTTGATGCATTCTCCAAGTAGTAGAATGTGGCCTCAATCTTTCTTATTCCCTATTCTCTTCATGTTAACTATACTATTAATGGAGTGCCCGTGGAGACTTGTGAGTCTTATAAATATCTTGGAGTCGAGGTTAATGATACAAATCTCGTCAGCAACCTGCGCAAAAAAGTTGTTGAGCGTCTTAAACCTCTCAAAACTCTTGTTGGCAAAGGATTTGGCATTAACATAAAATATGCTCGTAGTTTTTATATGGCTTTTATACGATCTGTTGTTGATTATTATACCTTGTGTCTTCTTAATTTTTCTTCTAAACAATTATAAGGCCTAGATGTAGTACAGAATGATGCCATGCGCATCATCCTGGGTTGTCCTAGAACTGTCAGAATTGTTAACATGAGAAAGGAACTAAAATTACCTTCCAATTATGAAATAATAGTTCTACTTAGTACTATGTTTTGTGTCAAAACTTTGAAACATAATGGTCCCCCCAGCTCTATCCAAAATAAATTGAGATCCATTCTAAACAATTCTGACTGTTCCCTCAATCCGCCGCAAAAAGCTCCTTACAGTGTGTGGCTCAGTTGCTGTGCCTATAATCTTCTGAAACTGAATGTCTCTCTTAACCCTGATAAAACTGTTCACTATATTCCCCCTCGGATAGATGTGCAGATCTCTTTGCATTATACCCCCATCAGTGTAAAACAAATGTATAACACAAACTATGAGATGTTTAACATTAGACGCTATTGACAGTCATCTTCAAAATCTCAAACCAACTGAATCCTACGCCTTTAAGGCTCTGTGCAATTAGGTACTGGTAGAACAGGTTGTGCATGTGCAGTATATAAAGAGAATGACATGATCATGTCTAGTACACAGAGATTGAACAACTGGACAAGCACGACACAGATTGAGCTATTGGGTATTTATCTAGCCACTGAATACCTTAAGCTCAATGGTGGTGGAGTGATATTCTGTGACTCTAAAAGTGCTCTGCAGTCCTTAAAAAACCCATCACAATATATGTCGGAAGTAGCTTGTAATAATATATGGAATGTAATTTTTGCCAATGATGATAACTATTGTATAAAATTTGTGTGGATCCCATCCCATGTTGGAGTTGGAAAACATGACTTTGTAGATCGATTGGCCAATGACTGCGTAATTATTTCTACTAATGAGGCTAGCAGGAAAGAAAACACTGATTATGACTTTGGACTATCTAATGCAAATATTGGAAACATACAAATTAAAGAAATTAATTCAGATTTAGAAGAACTAAGAAACCTGAAAGGATTTTCAGGGGCCTGAAACCCGAGGCTTTCAGGCCCAGAGACCTGAAAGCTGCAGTATTAAAAGCTTTTGTAATAATATTTGTATGGTCAGCACAGTAACCGGACCAGACAATGTGATTTAGTCATTGCGAGAATTCGCCTTGGCTATAGTGAGGCTGAGGTATCTGGCAGGTTAGTGAGGCTGAGCCACTACCAGAATATTCAGATTGTAAACTCCGTGACAAACTTTTAACGCATTCACTAGAACACTATATTGTTGAATGTGAAGCCGTAAAAGACTTTAGACCTCCTGGCCTCTTGTACTACCAACTGTGTAACTATTTCAAATTCAAATTTTTATTCAGGTAAAAGTACAAACATAGTAGATGAGTTACACATTTAATGATGGATTTATAGATAGAGCTAGTACATACAATACCTAAAGCCACAAATACACACAGGGTTTCGGGAAAGAATCTGTTTCGGGCATTTCATTAACTTAGGTGTACTGGACGACATCCTAACACTCTATCCAAAATTTCCTTGTCCATTTTAAAGAATGAAGAACAATTTCATTTACATTATTTTTAAGCTGCATCAATTATGAGCCCATCTCTGCTCTTGTGTGGCAGTGCACAATAGAAAGTTGATTTTACATATTCATACATTAAAACATTGATTGTAACCATGATATATATGTGCTTCAGCCTACAGTTTAGACCTATTGTCTTGTGTATGACCCTCTGTCCTGCGTGGCAGTGAATACCACCATTATCCTCACTTTAATAAGACTTAATGGAAATTTTCAGATTATGCAAAATTGTAATTAAATTTTGGCAATATGTTAATAATGGGAAGAAAATATATTTTATACAGAAAATATTTATTTAAAACACTACGCATTTCGTTGTCGTTTTCAGTTACTTTATCTGTCTCCGTTTTTAATGGCCCTGAATTTGCTGTAATCTTTGTTTGATTTAACTTAGAAATCCCTGTAGGATTTGTTTTTGTTTCCCCCGATATAAAAAAAAAATGAAACTACAAAGCATGTACATTTCTTACTAGTTTGGCAAATTGTTGCTTTAGATTGACAATACTAAATCCTTTATGTGTAAAACTTTCTTTTTTTACATAAAAGGGTCTTTTAAACCTATGTCTTTAGACCTACTACCCTTCGGGGTCATTATTACTCGAACTCATCTACTTATAAGTTACACTCTACGTTCCAGCAGTTCTCCAAGAATATTTTTAAGTTATAATTTGATTCTACATCGTAATCCCTTGTTACGTCAGCCACCGTAAGGTTTACATAGTGTTCCCAGAACACCTCACCTCCCACGTTGAGCTTCGGCCAATTTTATCCTTCCCAAGAAATTCCTTAGGCCAACACAATCAGCTTTCCGGAGATCTGGCACCTTAGCAGAATTCGCTCTTACACATCTATTACAGTCGACGTTAAAGTTGATTTTCTCAGTTTTTCCGTTACAGCACCGCTCCTGTGCTAGGTAAGTCCACTACGGGGTCACCATAGCCCGTGCTACTTTGGGACTTGTGTTCTAAGTAGCTGAATTTAAAAACAACAACAACAGCTGATTTTCTTGTGATCAAAGTTCCCTAGCTCCCGAAAGTTCCCCATTTCCATGGCATTTACTTGAGTCCTTGTTAGTTGACACTAAGTCTAAAATATTGTGTTCCAGTGTTGGTTCCTTAATATGTTGTTTAAGGAAGGAGTCATCAACTAATTCTACAAATTTCTGCTTCGGTATTCTGCATTTTGTTAATCTTTTTTCCGACTAAAATTAAAGTCGCCCACAACACATTGTTTGACCTAGATGCTCTAAGATATTTCATCCTATACATGCTTGGCTTCCATTCTGGCATTCTGTTTGGTGGCTTGTATATTTATATTATATTATTATTTTCAATTCTAACAAAATGAATTGATGAATAACAATTCTAACAAAATGAATAACAAAATTTCAATTCTACCAAATGATTTATTTACGTGGTTAAATTTTGGTCCTTTCTTTGATATCATCTTTCACATTCTCTCTTAACATACAAGGCAACTCCCCCTCCTCGTCTAATCTGTCTTATCCATGTGAAGTAAATTGTATCCCTTCATTTGATATTCAGTTAATAGTTCACTGTTTTCTACAGTCATCCATGTCTGTGTTCCTGCAATATTATCTAACGTATCTTTTCAGAGAAGAACATTTGAATCATCCATGTTGTTTCTAAGACTTCTCCTATTTAATACACTTTAAGAATATACCTTAATACACCTCAAGAACCATCGGTACAATCAGAGAACACTGTATAAACAGAGGTACTGATGTTTATTGTTTGTTCAGCATACTCCCAGTATGTATCTTGAGATATCTTGAGATGATTTCGGGGCTTTAGTGTCCCGCGGCCCGGTCCTCGACCAGGCCTCCACCCCCAGGAAGCAGCCCGTGACAGCTGACTAACTCCCAGGTACCTATTTACTGCTAGGTAACAGGGGCATTCAGGGTGAAAGAAACTTTGCCCATTTGTTTCTGCCTCGTGCGGGAATCGAACCCGCGCCACAGAATTACGAGTCCTGCGCGCTATCCACCAGGCTACGAGGCCCCTTATAATGTATTAAGTAATATATAAGTAATATTCCATACCCCACACCACTGCCAGTGCTGCTACCACACCCATCCCAGTACCGTCCCTACCACAATTATACCAGTACTGCTACTACCACAATTATACCACAACTGCCACTTCCACACCTATCGCAGTGTTGCTCCTACCACATATAACTCAGGGTTACCATCACTCTACATATCCCAGTACTTCCCTTATTGTACCTATCCCAGTACTGCAGAGAACACACACATCCCATCCCATTGTTGATGTTCTCTCACATCTCACATGTTCGCACATCCCTCCCAGTGCTGCCCGGAGCACATCCCTCCCAGTGCTGCCCGGAGCACATCCCTCCCAGTGCTGCCCGGAGCACATCCCTCCCAGTGCTGCCCGGAGCACATCCCTCCCAGTGCTGCCCGGAGCACATCCCTCCCAGTGCTGCCCGGAGCACATCCCTCCCAGTGCTGCCCGGAGCACATCCCTCCCAGTGCTGCCCGGAGCACATCCCTCCCAGTGCTGCCCGGAGCACATCCCTCCCAGTGCTGCCCGGAGCACATCCCTCCCAGTGCTGCCCGGAGCACATCCCTCCCAGTGCTGCCCGGAGCACATCCCTCCCAGTGCTGCCCGGAGCACATCCCTCCCAGTGCTGCCCGGAGCACATCCCTCCCAGTGCTGCCCGGAGCACATCCCTCCCAGTGCTGCCCGGAGCACATCCCTCCCAGTGCTGCCCGGAGCACATCCCTCCCAGTGCTGCCCGGAGCACATCCCTCCCAGTGCTGCCCGGAGCACATCCCTCCCAGTGCTGCCCGGAGCACATCCCTCCCAGTGCTGCCCGGAGCACATCCTTCCCAGTGCTGCCCGGAGCACATCCCTCCCAGTGCTGCCCGGAGCACATCCCTCCCAGTGCTGCCCGGAGCACATCCCTCCCAGTGCTGCCCGGAGCACATCCCTCCCAGACAACTATTCCAATATTTCCAATACCACCACAATTCCAGTGTCGCCAGTTGCTACCACAACCACACCTAACCCAAAACTGTTTCAACCACATCCGCGGTTTCAACCGGGCCGCGGAGACGGTGAGCCCCGAAATCATCGCAAGGTGACGGCACGGTAACGCCCATATCAGTACTTTGCCTGTCACAACTGTACCGGTGCTGTTCTTACCAAGCCTCTCCTAGTACTGATCCTAGTTACACCTATTGCAGACCTTTTGGGTCCCCGGTAGTTCAGTTGGGTTCATTCTCGATTGATGACCAGACCACACACTAGAAGGTGAAGGGACGACGACGTTTCGGTCCGTCCTGGACCATTCTCAAGTCGATTGTCCGTAGCTCATTCTCGATTCAAAATGTTGAATTCCGGGTTTGAATCCCGGGCGGGATTCCCTGCTCTCTACTCGTCACAGACGCCGTCTTGTTGGCTCGGCTCTGACACACAACCGACCCATCATGAGCCTTAGTCCTGGCTTTGTTGCTCTTGACTCTCCCCTTTGATAGTACACTCAAATCTTGAAGTTATCTCGAGATGATTTCGGGGCTTTAGTGTCCCCCGCAGCTCGGTCCTCGACCAGGCCTCCACCCCCAGGATGCAGCCCGTGACAGCTGACTAACTCCCAGGTACCTATTTTACTGCTAGGTAACAGGGGCATTGGGCAGAGTTTCTTTCACCCTTTGTTTCTCGCCCGGGATCGAACCCGGGACCACAGGATCACGTGCCAGCGTGCTGTCCGCTCGGCCGACCGGCTCCCTGCTCTAAACCTAAATGCTCTAACCTTCTTAACAAACGTGACCTGACTTAAGCTTTGCCCTTTGCTCCCATTCTTACCTTCCTTTTATTATAATTTTATCCCATTCTTCATTCATCCGATTATTACACTCATCCCGTTCGTACCTTTCATCATATTCTTACCTTTCACCTTAACGGATACCTGATCAACTAGGCTGTGACTCGTACGTCAGGCTGCGAGCAGCCGCGTTTAACAGCCTGGTTGATCAGTCCGGCAACCAGGAGGCCTGGTCGACGACCGGGCCGCGGGGACGCTAAGCCCCGGAAGCACCTCAAGGTAACCTCAAGGTAAGGTACTCTTTCCTTTTTATAGGAATTACCTCCATCTCTTACCTGCTGTTCATCTTACCCAAGCCTCACCTCACTCTTAACTCATTTATTAGCCCGTTCCTTCCTCTCCCTGGTGAGGAAGTTTTACGGGATCACCATAGCCCGTGCTACATGGACACTTCGTTCCGAGTAGCTAAATCTGAAACAACAACAACTCTCCCTGGAGAGGTCACGACCTCTCCGTAGGGTGCAGTCGCACCTTCACAGATCTCCAGTATCAGCTAATGATAACCATTAATGGTTATCATTAATGGTAATGGCTCCAAAGGGCCACCACTTACGGGCTATTTATGCCCGTGCCACCTTTTGGGTGGCTTAATCTTCATCAATCATCAATCATCCTCTCCCTGGCAGACCGCTCCTGTGCCAGGTAAGTCCACTACGGGCTCACCATAGCCCGTGCTACTTGCCCCGCTCCTATGCCAGGTAAGTTACGGGCTCACCATAGCCCGTGCTACTTGGAACTTGTTCCGATTAGCTGAATCTTTAACAACAAATCCTCTCCCTGCACACACAGCATCGCTCCTGTGCCTGATAAGTCCACTACGGGCTCACCATAGCCCGTGCTACTTGGAACTTTTTGTTCCCAGTAGTTGAATCTATAACAACTCTTCCTCTCTGGAGGAGCCACTTGGCAAGTCTTTCGCACATACTATGTACAGGGAGACAGATCAGAGGTCGACTATGCCGCACCTACACTCGCAAGCCTATCACAACAGTGGAAAAAGCTTGAAGTTGCCCAGAAAAATGCTATGAGAGCTGCCCCGGGAGCCCCTATGAGGATCAGGCTTCAAACTAAGAATGGAAACCGGTTTACCCTCTCTTCAAGAATCTCAAAGAACAGCCACAATTATCAGTAAGATAATCGTTTTCCCTGATCCAGTCCCAGTACGACAGGCCTTAATGGTTGGACTTGGCCAAACCAACGGACACTCTTGGGTTCCCAGAGCGGGAAAAGTCCTAAAAAGTCTACAATTTAAAAGCATGATTCTTGAGAGATGAGGTGATCATCCACACCCAAACTACACTAGGTTCCCACTGAGGGAGGGGCCAACCTTCAGAATAGTAATAGAACCATACATATAGTTTGCCATACAACAGGCATTCATATATGTGATTGCACAAAACACTGAAAATGCAATCATACACAGACTCAAAAGCCACACTTCATATATTAGGAAAAACACAGTGGAAAGACAACGCGGAAATAATTACCACTATTTTGTATCTAGGAACAGTAGCTAAAGGCAAAAGACTAAACATCACCCTAAACTGGATTCCATCCCATGTTGGAATCCCATTAAATGAATCCCGTTATTTAAAAATAAATATTATATTGGTTTATTTGAATTAATATTATTATATTATATTAAGAACATCAATTACTGACCTAATTATGTTAGTTTAGGTTAAGTTAAGGTTAGGTTTGTTAATTTATAATATATAATTAATATTGAAATAACATTGAAATAATTAATATATAAAATAATAATGGACCTAATAGCCAGAACGACTTACTATTATACATATACATTATATATATATACATAATTATATATATATATATATATATATATATATATATATATATATATATATATATATATATATATATATATATATATATATTATATGTCGTACCTAGTAGCCAGAACGCACTTCTCGGCCTACTATGTAAGGCCCGATTTGCCTAATAGGCCGAGTGATTTTCTATATTTTCTATAAATTGTTTCCATTTAGTTTATTTGAATTATTATTATTATATTATATTAAAACCATAATTTATTGACTTAGTTGTGATAGTTTAGGTTAGGTTAAGATAGGTTAGGTTAGGTAGGGTTGGTTAGGTTCGGTCATATATCAACGTTAGTTTTAACTCAAATTTAAACAAATTAACTTATACATAATGAAATTGACAGATATATCATTTCATAAGAAAAAAGTTAGAAAATTGTATAAATTCAGGAAAACTTGGCTTATTAGGCAAATCGGGCCTTGCATAGTAGGCCAAGTACGACGTTCTGGCTACTAAGTACAACATATTTGTGTGTGTGTGTGTGTGTGTGTGTGTGTGTGTGTGTGTGTGTGTGTGTGTGTGTGTGTGTGTGTGTGTGTGTATATATATATATATTAGTATATTTTGGTAGCAGTCTTTCCTGTAGACATATATTATTAAATATGACCGAAAAAGTAAGATTAATAATTCTAACACGAATTTTCTCAATCTTACTTTTTCGGTCATATTTAATAATATATATATATATATATATATATTATATATATATTATATATATATAATATATATATATATATATATATATATATATATATATATATATATATATATATATATATATATGTCGTACCTAGTAGCCAGAACGCACTTCTCAGCCTACTATGCAAGGCCCGATTTGCCTAATTAGCCAAGTTTTCCTGAATTTATATATTTTCTCTAATTTTTTTCTTGTGAAATGATAAAGCTACCCATTTCATTACGTATGAGGTCATTTTTTTTAATGGAGTTAAATTTAACGTAGATATATGACCGAACCTAACCAACCCTACCTAACCTAACCTAACCTATCTTTATAGGTTAGGTTAGGATAGGTACCCGAAAAAGTTAGGTTAGGTTAGGTTAGGTAGGTTAGGTAGTCGAAAAAACATTAATTCATGAAAACTTGGCTTATTAGGCAAATCGGGCCTTGCATAGTAGGCATAGAAGTGCGTTCTGGCTACTAAGTACGACATATATATATATATATATATCGTACCTAGTAGCCAGAACGCACTTCTCAGCCTACTATGCAAAGCCCGATTTGCCTATTAAGCCAAATTTTCCTGAATTAATATATTTTCTCAAATTTTTTTCTTATGAAATGATAAAGATACCCATTTCATTATGTATGAGGTCAATTTTTTTTATTGGAGTTAAAATTAACGTAGATATATGACGAAACCTAACCAACCCTACCTAACCTAACCTAACCTATCTTTATAGGTTAGGTTAGGTAGCCGAAAAAGTTAGGTTAGGTTAGGTTGTCGAAAAACAATTAATTCATTAAAACTTGGCTTATTAGGCAAGTCGGGCCTTGCATAACAGGCCGAGTACGACGTTCTGGCTACTAGGTACAACATATATATACACACACACACATTATATATGGCATGTGTATGAGGTATATGAAAAAGAAGAGTGGAATAACAATGCTGCCCTGGAGAACACCAACATTAATTGGCACTATTGACGAGGCAGCGTAATTAACAGCAGTAGACTGGCATTGAAATAGTCTCACATACGTACGTAGAGATTCAGAGCATCCACTATGGTACAAGGAGTCACCCCTTTCAGGGAAAGCTTAGCTAGAAGGAGTAATGAGTTAGGAAATTAAGTCGAGGCCAACTCCAAACACTTTTTTTTAAATTGGTTTGATAAGGAAAATGAAGGTTGGAAAACATCGTATTTGGTATCCTATGAGGTGAGTGCTACTCGGTGTCTGCACACAATCACTTAAAATGATTATGTATTTTTAAAAGACAAGCATTCAAACCCAGGTGCGCAATAGTTACCCATTTAACTGTATAAAAGAAAACGCACTGGAGATTTTGAGCAACAGAAAATGTAGGTTTCCGGGTAGGTCACTGACTAGTACTTGGGAGGACTATAATAATAAGTCACTCCAAATCATTTTAATTTGCAATGAAAAACTATACTTTGTATAGGATTAGCAATTATTAAATCACATTAAATAATAGCTATTGGAGACTCATATTACACAAGACGTTTCTGAAAGGAAATTACAGTCTCTAAAAGATCAGAAAATGTTATTTTCCTGATTTTCCAAAATGTTTCATGTCCTGTTTCGTAACAGGACATGAAACCTAAACCGGAACATCGTTTCATGCAAGTAACTCCAAGCAACGTGGAATCCAATAACGTTCGATTCCCGGGCGGGACAGAAATGGTTGGGCATGTTTTCTTTCACCTAATGCGACTGTTCACCAAGCAGTAACTAGGAACCCGGGAGTTAGACAAGTGTTTAGCTTAGATACAAGGCTTTGTCTTGACCCCAATGACTTTAGATATTAGGGACATAGATTCATAGCCAGCTGGGATAATTACATGTAGATCCCACTGCAGGGGCGGGGATATGGTGTGTGTAGGGGGAGGGGATATGGTGAGTGAGGTGGGGGAGGGGATATGGTGTGTAAGGGGGGGATATGGTGAGTGTGTGAGGGGGGGGAGGGGATATGGTGAGTGTGTGAGGGGAGGAGGGGATATGGTGAGTGTGTGAGGGGGCGGGGATATGGTGAGTGTGTGAGGGGAGGAGGGGATATGGTGAGTGTGTGAGGGGAGGAGGGGATATGGTGTGTGAGGGGAGGAGGGGATATGGTGTGTGAGGGGGCGGGGATATGGTGAGTGTGTGAGGGGGCGGGGATATGGTGAGTGTGTGAGGGGGCGGGGATATGGTGAGTGTGTGAGGGGGCGGGGATATGGTGTGTGTGTGTGTGTGTGTGTGTGTGTGTGTGTGTGTGTGTGTGTGTGTGTGTGTGTGTGTGTGTGTGTGTGTGTGTGTGTGTGTGTGAGGGGGGGGGGCGGGGACATGGTGTGTGAGGGGGGGCGGGAATATGGTGAGTGTGTGAATAAGTGAGGTCATCTGAGGGTGTTGACCTGTGTGACAAGGATTTGGAGTTCTCAGTAATGATCATCATGGAAGTAATGGTGACCGTAAGGAGGCTACAGTGACGTTATGAATGATGTGGTCACTTTATATAGCATAAGTTGACTTTATTTATCGCATTTTACTTGAGTTTCATCTCTCTCTCTAGTCTAGTGGCCTCATGGAGGTTATATATATATATATATATATATATATATATATATATATATATATATATATATATATATATATATATATATATATATATATTACACACACACACAAAAGGGAAACCTTATAAATAAAAAGTGAGCTAATAAAATTTACAGCCTAAAGTACTGGGAAAATCGTTTAAAAATCAGCTTCGCCAAAACGCTAAACTCGTTGTGTCAATTTGGCGCTTGTTGTGAATAATGCGACGCGACCACGATTCATAATGTAAACAAGGCCCGCGTGACTCCCAGAACAAGCAGAAGCGGAGACGGTTAGGCTAGCTTCATCTCAAGCGCCAGCAAGTCACAATAACGGGGCTGAAAATTTAAGACAAACAAACCCCTCAAGTCTGACATTGAGGAAGTAGTAGATGTTTTGGTCCGTCTTGAACTATTATGGTGTTAACGACTTGATCAAGTGGTCCTAGACTCACCGAAACCTCGTCACTTCCCGAGTTTGTGCCTATGGCAGAGGTGCCATAGGCACGATCAGAGAACACTGTATAAACATCAGAGGTCCGCGGTTGTTCAACATCCTACCAGCGAGCATAAGAAATATTGCCGGAACAACCGTGGACATCTTCAAGAGAAAACTAGACTGTTTTCTAAATGAAGTTCCGGACCAACCGGGCTGTGGTGGGTATGTGGACCTGAGGGCCGCTCCAAGCAACAGCCTGGTGGACCAAACTGTCTCAAATCAAGCCTGGCCTCGGGCCGGGCTTGGGGAGTAGAAGAACTCGCAGAACCCCATCAAGCAGGTATCAAGCAGTTATCACTAATTTTGTTCAGGCTAGTGGGTTGGGAGTCTTTATCACAAGCGGCTTACCCATGTTAAGGCTCTCTAATATAAATTGCTCCGTTCTGCGTGTTCCTCTCAACGCCTGATTAATTTCTATAGAACCTTACAGGATAAATATGTCCATGAATCAGACCTGTAGACTTTCCCAGTCTTATGTGCACGTCTGACATCAACACATTTCCAACTGTTTGGCAGTTCTCCCATCTCCGTTGAAGCTATTGTAGATCATTCAAAGAGGTTTGCTCGAGGCTTCAGTTTCATTCCTTAGAATTCACATTTGAGACTTTTGCTGGTTCTACAACTTTTATCACATTTAGATTTTTAAACCCGATTTTGTAATTTTGCCACATTTGCTCTAACTCTAAATTGTCTTAGTCTATCATTAAAGGGTATCTCGTTTTCTATCTCTGAATGATGATTAGGTTCAAGTATGAACACTTCCTAGAAGATTTGGATTAATACCGCGTATATTTCCTTGTCTTTTTCGTTTGTCCACCACTGCGATGTAGTGTAATTACTCGACTGATCACAGGCATTCGAGCGATGCTATCGTGCAGCAGTTTCCGTTCTAGCAATGATTTATTTGTTCCTCTTCTGGTTTTTACATAGTCCTTCCTGTCTTCTACGGTTTTCTGTTGCAGTTTTACTTTTCTCCTTGTACCTATGGAAACATTTGTTTACGTGTCTGAACACTGTTAAACTTCGAGCAGGGGTGTGTGTGTGTGTGTGTGTGTGTGTGTGTGTGTGTGTGTGTGTGTGTGTGTGTGGCGTGTGTGTGTGTGTGTGTGTGGCGTGTGTGTGTGGCGTGTGTGTGGCGTGTGTGTGTGTGTGTGTGTGTGTGTGTGTGTGTGTGTGTGTGTGTGTGGCGTGTGTGTGTGTGTGTGTGTGTGTGTGTGTGTGTGTGTGTGTGTGCGTGTGTGTAGCGTGTGTGTGTGTGTGGCGTGTGTGCGTGTGTGTGTGTGTGTGTGTGCGCGTGCGTGTGTGCGTGCGTGTGTGCGTGCGTGTGTGCGTGCGTGTGTGCGTGCGTGTGTGTGCGTGCGTGTGTGTGCGTGTGTGTGTGTGTGTGCGTGTGTGTGTGTGTGTGTGTGTGTGTGTGTGTGTGTGTGTGTGTGTGTGCGCGTGCGTGCGTGCGTGCGTGCGTGTGTGTGTCAAACATCTGACATTCGTCTCTACTCGGAGGCAGTACAGTGAAGCTCAGGTTCCTTCTGCACCGCGAACTGTGTGCCCTCTGACGTTCAGTGGGGGGGATGGGTCACCGTGGGTGGGGGGGGGGTCACCGTGGGTGGGTGGGTGGTGTCACCGTGGGTGGGTGGGGGGGGGGTCACCGTGGGTGGTGGGGGGTCACCGTGGGTGGGGGGGGGGGGGGGGTCACCGTGGGTGGGAGGGGGGCGTCGTAACAAATCATCACCCCCCCTCCTCCCCCCCCCCGCCCCCAATGAGAAGTGATCAGTACTCCATCACCACTTCACTCACAGTTACTTTCCGGAATGTACTTAAAACCAAATCCTTCAAAACAAAGAAAGTTATTAGCCCCCCCCCCCCCCACCACCTAAGTTTGGACCTCGAGTATGGGATAAACACTTAACTTTAGAGAGCTTTTAAGAATAGGATAAACATTGAACTTTAGAGCCCCCCCCCCCAAGTATAGGATAAACACTTAACTTGAGCACTTTAGCTATGCAAATATAAGAGAGAAGTGCTCCCCCCCCCCCTCCTCCCCCCTCCCCTCCAGCTTGGGTCATCCAATAAAGTTACGAGCCGACATTCGGGCAAGAGCTCAACATTAGCATATAAATTCTTTGCTCCTTTCGAATATCAAATGATTCACACCGTCTTGGTCCAATCACCTGACGATTTCTAAGTGGATCCCCCGCCCCCTCGCTGTTTGATTCCGTAGGGGGATCTTAGCTACCCATCTTCCTCCCATCTCATCTTTCCCCTCTCTCGCTGCGCCCCCTTCTCTCGAATCCCGAAGCTTGAGGGAGAGAGGGGGGAGAAGGGGGTCCTCGCTCCCCCTCTTCCTTTCTCATGTTCCCTTCTGTTCTAGTCTTAGGCTTCCTTTCCTAGCCTCTCTCACTCACTGTTTACAGGATTAATTTTTGTTCTGCTCTTGTGTCTCCAGAAACATGTCTCGTGGTAGCATCTGTAGTGGTTGGGTGAGTGAGTGAGTGAGTGAGTGAGTGAGTGAGTGTTTTGAGTTTGCTTTAGGCGTGGACAGTCTTCAGAACTACAGTATTGTTGGTGGTTGGTCAGTAAGCACTAGAGGCGAGGGCCTTAGTTGCTCTCCAGAGGTTGGGAGCGCCTCAGCCCCCACACCAGAACCTGAGACCACTGTTGGTCTTACAGGAACAGACCCCAAGGGCGTCCGTTATGTTGTTTCATGCTAGTCTTGTGGTCTTGGGCTCTGTCTTTCACTCACTCTCTCTCTCTTAATGTGTGACAGAGAACGCTGTCATCTGTTTACAATAGTCTTCCTTGTTGTCCTTCCCGTCCCCGTTCATGCCTTCTACTCACTCCTTCCTTCCTTCCTTCCTTCCTTCCTTCCTTCCTTCCTTCTTTCCTTCCTTCCTTCCTTCCTTCCTTCCTTCCTTTCTTCCTTTCTTCCTTCCTTCCTTTCTTCCTTCCTTCCTTCCTCCACAAATACTTACAGGTCCCTGTAACTATACACCAACCAATAACTTCCTCCTCTTAACCATTCCCCCCTTCCCTCATCTTCCTATTTTTCATTCATACCTCCTTTTCATATTCTCTCTGCTTCCCCATTTCTACCTCTTCCTAAACCATCATCTTGGCCTTACCTCCCCTTTCCTCCAATATCCCCCCCTCCTCTCCCTGCCTCCCCCCTCCCATCAACCAGCACTACTACCCACCTCTTTCCTCAACCAGATCTATTATCTACCCATCTTCTCAACCAATACGACACCCTCCCATCAACCAGGACCCGCCCCCCTCTCATACCTCACGCTCGATGCACTATAGGCTTAGCCTGGTACATCGCACCAAAACAATGCATCTCATTCGACAGTCACTAAGCTGGGAAATGCGTTCAGAGACGCAGTCGGTACCGACGAGGTAGTGACGGAATGAGGCCTCACCGGACAGCAGCACCTCTTCCTCTTACTGTTCCTTCTGTTCCACCTCCTTCTCCTCCTCCTCCTCTAATTCCTCTGCCACTTTTGTCTCTACATCCTCCATCTCATCTCGTTTATGTCTTACTCCCGTTTCCTCGTATACAAACACTTGTTGTGTGTTATAAGATGGCCACCGCCACTGCTTAATGTATTCTTCCCTCTCTGTCTCTTTCTCTCCCACCCCTCCCCCTTTTTTTAACTTTTTTCTAAACTTAACTACTCATACTCACTTCAATTTTTCTGTATCCTACCCTTTTCCACCATGTTTTCCCGTTTTCTTCGCTTTTGCCCATTCTTTCTCATGTCGTTCCTCTTCCATCTGTTCTATCCATTACTGTCTTCTACACAAGCGGGTAGACACCTATGTCTCTCCTACTGTATTCAAGAAACGAAACTGATCAGATATGATTTAGATCCGAGACAAAAATCGCCGTTCTGTACGAGAGCTAAGGAACCAACACAGTTGGTGGTGAGGGCTGAGAACAGTGTTCAAAATGCACAAGAAACCTTTGGAGAAACTGGAGAAGTCATCTTTCATGCGGAAGATCAAACTAGCTCATGCTTTCATGCGGAGGTAAAAACAACAAATATTGAATTAGATTGATAACAGAGAAGCAGGCCCAGCTCATCAGAAAGCAAACTAGTTTCCCTTTAAACTTTTGGAACATGGTGATAGAAAACGGGATGAATCCACTCCACTTACTATCAACGATCTGAACTTGGGCATCACTCACATATAACAGCTTGAGTGTTGGGGAAAAAGATGAGGCACAGTCTAAAAAGTTGTGTATATATTTCTGTTGTTCGTAGATTTCCTATATAAATCTCTATATTTCCTTCCAAGTTTTCTACTCGTGGAACCTAAAAGGTAGAAAATCAGTAGCAACTTCCTCGCCTACATTTGTAGTTCAGGGATTTGACGCTTGAAAACCTGTATTTCTCATCCAAACAAGTTATTTATGACGTATAAGATCACCTGCTCACAGTTTGTGGTAGGAAAGAAATAGGATTCCACCTCTACCACTCATCCAGGATAATAACTACAGGAATCTCGTGAGCGTCCCTCTCTGACTCCACTCATTCCCTGGGCCATGGTACTAAGAATCTAGTAGAGTCCCCCCTCCAACTCCACATCATCCTCCCACACTATTAGAAATCTAGTACAGTCTCCCCACCGCATCTCCACCAGCAGCACCTGCTCTCATAACGGAAGAAAACGAGTACTCCCCCCCACCCGGACCGCCACTTCCCAGGGCCATAGTCGAAGAAAACGAGGAAACTTTTCTATTTTGCAGCCCGCCCCACTGCTCTCTTAATCTCTCCTGGATATATGTATGGTCGGCTGGCCCCACTTGAGTGATGTTCTGCAAATATGTATTCAGCATTTAACGGATTACTCGTTTCTTTTTTTTTTTTAACAATGATTTTTTTTTTGTTCGAGTTGTATTGGTTCGCTGTGTTATAAAATATTACTATTTACTAGTTGGAAACTTTTAAAGTTTTAATATTTAGTTGTTTTTGGTCAAATATTTAAACAATTTGTCGTATGGAAATGTATATATATATATTTAAGTTTGTAATACAAGTGTGGTTGTGTTTTGAATGTTTCTGTTAAGTACCTCAACTTATTCAAACTTATGACGACCGCAAATATATATCTAGGCTGTCAATACATTATAATTTAACACACACACACACTATATATATATATATATATATATATATATATATATATATATATATATATATATATATATATATATAACAAAATATACAAACATACTGTTACTCAGAAAATGTATCACTGGCCGGGGGTAAAATAATAATTCACTATACAGCATTGAATAAATATCTAACACATACACAAACTCCTATTCATTTGAAGAGCTCTCCAGGCACGCTCAGCCCATCACTTGAACCCCGCACTGTGCACGCTCCACGCCCGCACGGTCACCAAATGAGTGAATGAGCAAGCGAGTGAGTGAATGAGCAAGTGAATGGAATGCATGAGCAAGTGAATGGAGTGAATGGCTGAGCTAGAGAGTGAGCTAGTGAATGAGCTAGAGAATGAGCAAGATAATAAGGAAGTGAATGAGCAAGAGAATGAGCAAAAGAATGAGCAACAGTGTGCAAGCGAATGAGACTGAGCAAGTGAGGGAGAATGAGCAAGCAAGACTTAGTGTTGGACAGGAAGGTGAGGTATAGGAGGGGGGGGCGGTAACCCCTTCCGCCAGGCTCCCTAAATTAGTGTAATAAGCATGACTAAATTTATGCGGATAGTGTTGCTAAATTAGTGGAGAATGACCCCTCCCCCCCCCCCCCCCCTCCAAGTTAGTGTGATGTCCCTAAATTAGTGTGGCGAGTGACCATAAATTAGTGTAATGTCCCTAAATTAGTGCGGTGGGGGGGGGGGGGTAGAAGAGGTAGGATGATGAAGAACAAGCCCCCCACCCTTCTCCAGGCTCTCAAATAGTGTATAGTGATTGAGAGCATCTTCATCTCTCAAAAAAATTCACGTAAGAAACAAGTTAAGAAGATCTGCTCTCGTCTGGTAACATCAAATTAGATATAAAGGTGCGCAAGGGAGAGCGGCACTCCTCCTCCTCCAACCGCCTCAACGTGCACATAATTACTGACGGCGAGGCGCGTCCAGGAGGTGACGGCGAGGCCTACGGGACGCCCCTGCCCCTGGCGGCGCAGGGGAGGGGACGGCGAGGGGGGTCACCGTCGGGGGGGTCACTGAGGGAGGGGGCAGCGTCCACCAATCAGAGCGCAGGGGGGCGGAGCATCCGACAGTGTTGCCCACCTCTTCTCCCTCAGATATCAACGCAGCGTTATTTCAATATTATATTTTTTGTTTACCCCGCTGATGTATCGCTCGTCGCCGGTCTTGGTGGCGATAAGATGGTTTTGGAGCGTCCGCCGTGTAGTTACGGAGGTACCAGACTGAGGGTGCCCAGTGGGGCGTGATTGGGGGATAATTGTGATGTTTGTGGCAAGATGGGTTTTGGGTGTAGGGGGGTGGCGGCGGGGCGAGGGGCGGGGGGTCCGTCAGTAGCAGGCGCGCGGGCCCACAGGCCGCAATTGATGCTACCTCTCGCTAATGAATGTTCCCTATTGTCATGTTGGGCTCTCTCCACACATTTCACATTATTAGGATATGTGTTGTATTTCACGTATCGAATTCGGGGACTTGATAGGCATTTAAAACCTGTGAGGGAGGGAAGGAGAGAGGAGTGAGGGAGTAAGTAATCATCGTCGTCCACTGTTGTGTGATGAGTGGGGCTGAGGAGAGACCAAGTTCATCCACCAGTCCCCTCTGAGGACTAAGGGGCTCATGCCAGGTCTTCACAGCACGCAAATGAGAAACCTTTACACAATAAAATCGATAGGTGATTCTTTCCTGTGTGGTCATTTGTGCGAGTGATGTTGGCCAGGTGGAAGATGAGGCGGGTGGAGGCTATTCTTGTCTATGTCAAAACCATGTATTTATGTGTGTGTGTGTGTGTGTGTGTGTGTGTGTGTGTGTGTGTGTGTGTGTGTGTGTATGTGTGTGTGTGTGTGTGTGTGTGTGTGTGTGTGTGTGTGTGTGTGTATGTATGTATGTATGTATGTATGTATGTGAGTGTGTACTCCCCTACTTGTGCTTGCTGGGGGTTGAGCTTTGGCTCTTTGGTCCCGCCTCTCAACGGGCGGGACCGTTGAGAGGCGGGACCCCCCCCCCCCCCGTCTGTAGTTTCTTGATGATGGATAGTTATCTGTTTACTATTCATATTTCCTTAGCTAATCCGGAAGCAGTTTCAACATACATATTTACAATCATTGCGCCAAGGAAACTATTTAGGATATAGGAGCGTGAGGGGGGGGGGGAAAGGGGGGCTAAAGTAGGGATGGGGATTGTAGAAGCCGTGCCTGGAGTAAGCGACAGAGTGCGTCTATCCCCTATTCCAACCTCCCTTTAGTCCTGGAAAATCACTATAGCTGAACTCTCCCCCTCCCCCCCTCACCCCACCCCTTTGCTCCACTCTGGAAATCTGGATTCTGATGCAAGACACTGTCCCCTGAATTTCTGGAAGGCCATGCTAGCTGCAACAAGCAGCGCTGCCAATAAACCAAACCGCAGAGTCCTGTGTCACTGACGCCTTTATCTCCAAGAAAACACCCAAGACAGTCGTCCCCAACATCTGCTGCTGATCAAGACGAAAAAAAAAACCCACACAAATCAATCGAATATCAGACTCCGAAAGCAAATTCCTTTTTGGGCTGCGGGGTGGCGGCGGCCATCAGGAGGCGGCCCAGACAACGGGTTGGAATCTACTCTGGCAACATTGGTTACAAGTCGTGGGAGCCCTCGGGGCATTGTTAGTCCGCGACTGTCAGATGCGGATCCACGGAGAGATGGAGGGAGGGAGGGGGCCGGAGGAGTCTCACAAGACGTAGGAGGTACCCCCCTTTCTCCTCCTATATCCCCTCCTGCACCCTCCTCCTCCTCCTCCTTCCTTTCACTTAGCTGTCCGAGTATTATTATTGTAAATGGGAGAGGCCGCGGTGCGTGTAACCCGGAGTGCTGTTGTGTTTCCTGTGTGGTGCCAGCAGCAGCAGGGGCTGGCTCTCTCGATAGGGCGACGGTGCCAGATAGACAGGGAGAGCCAGGCTCTCAACAGGGGCGACGGTGCCAGATAGACAGGGAGAGCCAGGCTCTCAACAGGGGCGACGGTGCCAGACAGACAGACAGACAGCGAGGCATGGTCATTGTGTTAGACAGGAAGATATGAGGAACGGGAAAGAGCTATCAGACAGGGAAAGTGAGTGAGGGAGTTAGAGAAGGAACGGAAAAGTTACCATTACAAGGTCGAGTAAGAAATGGTGTGTGTGTGTGTGTGTGTGTGTGTGTGTGTGTGTGTGTGTGTGTGTGTGTGTGTGTGTGTGTGTGTGTGTGTGTGTGTGTGCATGCGTGTGCGTTGTCGCGCGCGAGAGAGAGAGAGAGCCAACCTTAGCGCTTGGACCCCGCCTTTCAAGCCACCGGTTGACTAAAGCAACATGACTTGTGGCCTAACTCCCAATTACATCTACTTTAAAAATTATGAATAGAGTTTGCTTCTACAACCTGCTCCTTTAATTCATTCCATTCTCTCTCCACTTTTACACTTAAAGAAAACTTTCCATGTTTATGACTCGTCTGAGTCTCAAGCTTCCCCGATGCTCACTTTTTCTATTGGCAATCATTCTCAGCATCTCAATTTCCACTGTCAATTCCCCTAAGTATTTAATACGTCTCAATCATGTCTCCCCTTTCTTTTTTTTTCTACCTTCGTCAGGTCAATTTCCTCAATCTCTCTTCATATCCCTATCCCTCGAAATTCTGTTCTTGGATGATGATCTGACTTTTGCTAGTGTCGCGTATGCTGCTGATGTTATCCAATTTATATGAGGCTCCGGAGTTAGGGTTGGTGTTATGTCCACGACCAGTTGGACATGTTGAGGCGTTACAGATAGTTTCCTCTTCATTGTGTGCTATCAACTGATATCTCTTGTCACCTGTTCCAATATCCATCCCTTTACACTTGCTGGCATTGAACTCTAATAGCCATTTCTCTCACCATCTCTGCAAACTATTCAAGTTCTCCTGGAGACTTCTATAATTCTCATTTGTTACAATTCGTCTCTTTAATTTTGCATCGTCTTCAAAGACCGACATACAAGACTCAACTCCTCTAGACATGTAATTTATGTATATGAGAAACAGAACTGATCCCAGCACCGAGAAACAGAACTGGTCCCAGCACCGATCCTTTAGGTACTCCACATGTTAATGTTCGCCAACCTGGCACATACGCCGCTGATGATATCCTCTTGATGTAGGCTTCATGAGATTGTTTCGATGTGATATCAACCCTAGGATCTTTTTCTCTACCTAGTTCCTGAAGGATCTATATCTCCGTACACTTAATTCCATTACTATGCATTTACTCGGATTAATCACAAATAGCCACGTGTTTGACTATTCACGCCGTTGGTGAAGGTCATCTTGGAACCTCTTGCCATCTTTCTCTGTCTTCATCATCCTCATAATTTTCTCATCAGCAAACATTGAGAGGAATGAGTCTATTCCTTCTGAAAGATCATTTACGTGTATGAGGAACAATATAGGTCCTAGAACGCCCACATATATTGAAAAGTCACTTTACACACACACAATGTAGTATATATATATGTAGTACACATATATACTACACATATATGTAGTAGACATCATAGAGGAAAAAAAATTGGTTGGAAAGGCGGGGTCCAAGAGCTAAAAGCTCGATTCTGCAAGCACAAATACACACAAGCACGCACGCATACGCACGCACACACGCATACGCACGCACAAAGTTTAAAGTAACACACACAAAGTGGCTACTAAAGTTCAACCCGAGTAAATGTAAAGTAATGAAACTAGGCGGTGGAAACAGGATGCCGGACACAGGATACCAAATTTGAGAGGAAGTCCTTCATGAAACGGACAGAGAGAAAGATCTAGGAGTTGATATCACACCAAACCTGTCTCCTGAGGCGCACATAAAAAGAATAACATCTGCGGCATATGCGAGGTTGGCTAACATCAGAACAGCCTTCAGGAACCTGTGTAAGGAATCATTCAGAACATTGTATACCACATATGTAAGACCAATCCTCGAGTATGCGGACCCAGCATGGAGCCCGTACCTTGTCAAGCACAAGACGAAGCTGGAAAAAGTTCAGAGGTATGCCACTAGACTAGTACCGGAACTAAGAGGCATAAGTTACGAGGAAAAGCTGCGAGAAATGCACCTTACGACACTGGAAGACAAAAGAGTAAGGGGAGACATGATCACTACCTCTAATATTCTCAGGAATTTACATGGTAGACAAGGATAAACGGTTTAACACGGGTGGTACGCGAATAAGGGGACACAGGTGAGTCACAGAGCCAGACGAGTCACAGACATTAGAAAGAATTTTTTCAATATCAGTGTAGTTAATAAATGGAATGTTTTAGGAAGAGATGTGGTGGAGGCTGACTCCATACACAGCTTCAAATATAGATATGATAAGAGCCCAGTAGGCTCAGGAATCTGTACACCACTTGATTGACAGTTGAGAGGCGGGACCAAAGAACCAGAGCTCAACCCCCGCAGGATAATTACGTGAGTACACACACACACACACACACACTCAAGTTCTCATCTCTCTGATGGGCCGACTCCAGCTGTCACCTGAACCGCGGTGCCACGCCCACACAGACAGACACAGACAGACCAGGCCGAGTCTACGCACCAGGATCGCCATATTCCGTGTAATGTTTCATTAATCGATAATTTAATTAAGTTCATTGTTTTCGCATGAGTCCCCAAAGGTCCCGAGTCGTATTTCCATTCCTGGACGCCATTCCCAGCTGGAACCTTCAATCAGTGGGGAGACCTGACTGACGGAGAGGCTTGGGGATGACGAAGGAGAGAGACAGACAGAGTAACAGAAAAACGGAGAGAGAGAGAGAGAAACGGGGAGAGAGAGAGAGAAACGGAGAGAGAGAGAAACGGAGAGAGAGAGAAACGGAGAGAGAGAGAGAAACGGAGAGAGAGAGAGAAACGGAGAGAGAGATAGAGAAACGGAGAGAGAGAAACGGAGAGAGAGAGAGAGAAACGGAGAGAGAGAAACGGAGAGAGAGAGAGAGAAACGGAGAGAGAGAGAGAGAAACGGAGATATACAGAATTGGTTATTAAACCGTTCTTCCATTCACTGACACACTGACCTCTATAACTAACCCTGTGAGAACAGAGTCAAGACCCATTGTGGGACAGATGGAATGCATTAGCCAGTGATGTGGTGGAGACCGACTCCATAAACACTTCTAAATGTAGATATGATAACGAGCCCAGTAAGACTCAGATCCTGTACACCAGTCGATCGACAGTCCGAGAGGCGGGACCAAAGAGCTGAAGCTCAACTCCCCCACACTTAATATTAGACGAGAACAATGATCATGTTTTTTAGTACAATTTGGTGAGTACAAACATTGTTCTCGTAGTGAGCACAAACTATCAATTCCCCAACAAGACCCCATAACTATCCCAGGGACCCCATAACCATCCCAGGGACCCCCATACCCATCCCAGGGACCCCCATACCCATCCCAGGGACCCCATACCCATCCCAGGGACCCCCATACCCATCCCAGGAACCCCCATAACCATCCCAGGGACCCCATAACCATTCCAGGGACCCCCATACCCATCCCAGGGACCCCCATACCCATCCCAGGGACCCCCATACCCATCCCAGGGACCCCCATAACCATCCCAGGGACCCCCATAACCATCCCAGGGACCCCCATAACCATCCCAGGGCCCCCATAACCATCCCAGGGACCCCCATAACCATTCCTGGGACCCCCATAACCATCCCAGGGACCCCCATAACCATCCCAGGGACCCCCATAACCATCCCAGGGACCCCCATATCACTGCCAAGTGTATTTGTGAACTACTCTGATATAAAAATAGTTCTTTCTAACTCTTATGGCTCATTTGGGCACTCAGTTTCCACCTGTGTCCCCTTGTGCGTGTGCTCCTTGTGTTAAATAGCCTGTCCTTATCTACCCTATCAATTCCTTTGAAAATCTTTTATGTGGTGATCATGTCCCTCTTAACTCTTCTGTCTTCCAGCTAAGTGAGGTTTAACTCCCGTAGTCTCTCCTCGTAGCTCATACCTCTCAGCTCGGGTACTAGTCTGGTGGCAAACCTTTGAAAATTCTCCAGTTTAGTCTTATCCTTGACTAGATATGGACTCCATGCTGGGGCTGCATACTCCAGGATTGGTCTGACATATGTGGTATACAATGTTCTGAATGATTCCTTACACAAGTTTCTAAATGCCGTTCTTCTTGTTGGCCAGCCTGACATATGCCGCTGATGTTATCCTCTTCATATGGGATTCAGGGGACAGGACTGGCATGATATCGACCCCCAAGTCTCTCTCTCTTTCTCTCTCTGACTCTTGAAGAACTTCATCTCCCAAATGATACCTTGTATCTGGTCTCCTGCTCCCTACTCCTATCTTCATTACATTATATTTGCTTGGGTTAAACTCTAACAACCACTTGCTCGACCATTCCTTCAGTTTGTCTAGGTCTTCTTGAAGCCTCAAGCAGTCCTCGTGTCTTAATTCTTCTCATAATTTTGGCATCGTCAGCAAACATTGAGAGGAATGAGTCTATACCCTCCGCGAGATCATTTACGTATATCAGAAACAGGATAGGACCGAGTACAAAGCCCTGTGGGACTCCACTGGTGACTTCACGCCAATCTGAGGTCTCACCCCTCACTGTAACTCTCTGCTTCCTATTGCTTAGATACTCCCTTATCCACTGGAGCACCTTACCAGCTACACCTGCCTGTCTCTCCAGCTTATGTACCACCCTATTATGGGGAACTGTGCCAAAGGCTTTCCGACAATCCAAGAAAATGCAGTCCGCCCAGCCTTCTCTTTCTTCCTTAATCTTTGTCACCTGATCGTAGAATTCTATTAAGCCTGTCAGGCAAGATTTACCCTCCCTGAACCCATGTTTATGGGTTGTCACGAAGTCCCTTCTCTCCAGATGTGTTACTAGGTTTTTTCTCACAATCTTCTCCATCACCTTGCATGGTTATGGAGAGAGAGAGAGAGAGAGAGAGAGTGTGTGTGTGTGTGTGTGTGTGTGTGTGTGTGTGTGTGTGTGTGTGTGTGTGTGTGTGTGTGTGTGTGTGTGTGTGTACTCACCTAGTTGTGCTTGCGGGGGTTGAGCTTTGGCTCTTTGATCCCGCCTCTCAACTGTCAATCAGCTGATGTGCAGATTCCTGAGCCTACTGGGCTCTATCATATCTACATTTGAAACTGTGTATGGAGTCAGCCTCCACCACATCACTGCCTAATGCATTCCACCTGTTAACTACTCTGACACTGCAAAAGTTCTGTGTGTTTTGCATCATTAGGTAGCTAACAACCTGCCCTTCCCAACACATAGACACACGCACGCGCGCACACACACACACACACAGATGTAGATGCAGATGTTAACCCAGATGTAATCGGACTCACTGAAACAAAACTCTCTGGAATCATAACGAATGCCGTGTTTCCCCAGGAGTATACAGTAATAAGGAAAGAGAGGGAAGGTAGAGGAGGCGGCGGAGTGGCCCTACTCATGAGAAGGGAATGGAGTTTTAAGGAGATGGCCATCCCGGGCTGTGAGGAGTTCAGAGACTACATAGCAGGCACCATAACAATGGGAGGACCAAGAATAGTAGTAGCAGTAATATACAACCCTCCACCAAATGACAGGAGACCCAGTCAAGAGTATGAAAATAACAACAAGGCAGTTAACACTATAATTGAGAGGGCAGCCTCTGCTGCCTGTAGAAATAGATCTCACCTGCTCATCATGGGCGACTTCAATCACGGAAAGATTGACTGGGAGAACAAGGAACCGCATGGAGGCGAGGATACGTGGAGAGCCAAACTATTGGAGGTGGTGACAAGCAACTTTTTAACGCAGCATGTCGGAGAACCCACAAGGATGAGAGGCAATGACGAACCAGCGAGACTCGACCTAGTCTTCACTCTGAACGACTCCGACATAAGAGAAATCGGTTTTGAGGACCCAGTAGGAATGAGCGACCACAGTGTACTGGTGTTTGAGTACTTGATTGAAGAAGGGTTATTGAACTCGAGGAGGGATACCGAAACCAAAAGGTTAGCATACCGAAAGGGAAACTATGAGGGGATAAGAAAATTCCTAACAGATATAGCATGGGAAACAGAGCTCAGGGGAAAGACGGCCCAAGATATGATGGATTACATCACGCAGAAGTGCAAGGACGCAGCAAACAAGTTTGTCCCAGTCCAAAAGGAAAACAGGGAAATGAAGATGAGAAACCCATGGTTTAATCAAAGATGTAGGCTAGCTAAGCAGCAGAGTAAAAGGGCATGGAGAAACTATAGGAATAACAGAACACTGGAGAGCAGAGAAAGATACCAGAATGCCAGGAATGAATATGTCAGGATGAGAAGAGAGGCAGAAAGACAATACGAAAATGACATCGCAAGCAAGGCAAAGACTCAGCCTAAATTGTTGCATAGCCACATTAGGAGAAAAACAACAGTAAAGGAACAGGTTATGAGATTAAGGATAGGGGCGGAAGGATTCACAACAAATGACAAGGAAGTGTGTGAGGAATTGAATAAGAAATTCCAGGAGGTCTTCACCTTGGAACAAGGAGAAATTCCAGAGGCAAGTGAGGGAATAGCTAACCAGGAACCACTGGAAGAGTTTGAGATTACCAGTGGGGAAGTAAGGAAGTGTTTACTAGAGTTGGACGTGACGAAGGCTATAGGCCCAGATGGAATCTCCCCTTGGGTTCTAAAGGAAGGAGCAAGAGAACTGAGCCTACCACTCTCCATAGTGTATAACAAATCACTGGCAACAGGGGAACTGCCAGATATTTGGAAAGCAGCTAACGTAGTCCCGATATACAAGAAAGGGGATAGACAGGAGGCACTGAACTACAGGCCAGTGTCCCTAACCTGCATACCATGCAAGCTGATGGAGAAGATTGTGCGAAAAAAACTAGTGGAGCATCTGGAGCGAAGGAACTTTGTAACACAGCATCAACATGGGTTCAGGGATGGCAGGTCCTGCCTCACAGGGTTACTTGAATTCTACGACCAGGCAACAAAAATAAGGCAAGAAAGAGAAGGGTGGGCAGACTGCATATTTTTGGATTGTCAGAAAGCCTTTGATACAGTGCCACACAAGAGGCTAGTGCGAAAGTTGGAGATGCAGGCTGGAGTGAGAGGGAAGGTACTCCGGTGGATAGAGGAATACCTAAGCAACAGGAGACAACGAGTCTGTGTGAGGGGTGAGGTCTCAGATTGGCGAGACGTCACAAGTGGAGTCCCGCAGGGGTCAGTCCTTGGACCTATACTGTTTCTGGTATATGTAAATGATCTCCCAGAGGGTATAGATTCGTTCCTCTCAATGTTTGCCGACGATGCAAAAATTATGAGGAGGATTGAAACAGAGGATGATAGTAGGAGGCTACAAGATGACCTGGATAGACTGAGTGAATGGTCCAACAAATGGCTGTTGAAGTTCAACCCGAGTAAATGCAAAGTAATGAAACTAGGCAGTGGAAACAGGAGGCCAGGCACAGGATACAGAATAGGAGATGAAGTACTTAATGAAACAGACAGAGAGAAAGATCTAGGAGTTGATATCACACCAAACCTGTCTCCTGAAGCCCACATAAAGAGAATAACGTCTGCGGCATATGCGAGGCTGGCTAACATCAGAACGGCGTTCAGGAACCTGTGTAAGGAATCATTCAGAATCTTGTACACCACATATGTAAGACCAATCCTGGAGTATGCGGCCCCAGCATGGAGCCCGTACCTTGTCAAGCACAAGACGAAGCTGGAAAAAGTCCAAAGGTATGCTACTAGACTAGTCCCAGAACTAAGAGGCGTGAGTTATGAGGAAAGGCTGCGGGAAATGCACCTCACGACACTGGAAGACAGAAGAGTAAGGGGGGACATGATCACAACCTACAAAATCCTCAGGGGAATCGACCGGGTAAACAAGGATGAACTTTTCAACACTGGTGGGACGCGAACAAGGGGACACAGGTGGAAGCTGAGTACCCAAATGAGCCACAGAGACGTTAGAAAGAACTTTTTCAGTGTCAGAGTAGTTAGTAAATGGAATGCATTAGGAAGTGATGTGGTGGAGGCTGACTCCATACACAGTTTCAAATGTAGATATGATAGAGCCCAATAGGCTCAGGAATCTGTACACCAGTTGATTGACGGTTGAGAGGCGGGACCAAAGAGCCAGAGCTCAACCCCCGCAAGCACAATTAGGTGAGTACAATTAGGTGAGTACACACACACACACACACACACACACACACACACACACACACACACACACACACACACACACACACACACTCTTCCTTACTCGCTTAGACGCCTAACAAACGTCTAACAGACCTGTATATTCTTTTATGCTTATCTGCCCAAGGATGAGGGAGGTGGGGGGGATATGAGGGAGATGGGGGGATATGAGGGAGATGGGGGGGATATGAGGGAGATGGGGGGGGGAATGAGGGAGGTGGGGACAAAAACAGGTTCCACCAGACCACTCCATGCCCTTCTACCCCACCCTCTTACCACCCACAATTTCTTTACAACCCCTTCCCCCCCCCCTCCCCACTCCCCCAACTTCCCTCTTACCTTCCATCCCACTACCCTTAACTATCCTCCCACGAAACCAAACTTCCCTCCCTCAACCTCTAACTTCCCTTCCATCTCCCCCCCCCCCCCCCCCGCAGCCCCCCTCTCCCTCAAGCTTCCCTTCGAACTCACGATTTCTCCCCCTTCCTCCTCCCTACGTCTTTTCAAACTCCCCTCCTCCTCCCTTCCCTTCGAAAGGACCTCCTATTACAGCCACCAGTGGAGATTCTTAAAGACCTTCCCGACTTATGTACTCTATTTATGTACTCTTTCCACACACACCAGTCGCCAGTCCCAACGAAGCCTACAACTACTCCAACAGCCTATTCCAAGCGTTGAATACTGCACGAATATTGCAATGTTTCCTCGCTATTACGACAAGTTGCAGTGTCTCAACCAACCGTAGGTGTCATGGCCGAAGCCTGCCAGGGGCCTGTTCAGCAGCCCAGCAACACTCTCACACACACCCCCCACACACTCCCCCTCCTTCCCTCCCTCTCCCAAACCTGGTTGTGGTGAGATAATGCAGGAAGGGAACACCTCTCACCAGGCAGGTATTTGCTCTCCCACGCAATGGGTCCGGGGGAGGGGAAAAACCTGTTTGGGGGCGTTCGGAGCTGGTCCACATTCTTAAAACTCTCTCACACACACACACACACACACACACACACACACACACACACACACACACACACACACACACACATACAGTACACTGAATGATCACAGTGTACTGATATTTAAGTACCAGGTAGAGGTAGGAGTAATCCCCCCTCCCCCCCAAAAAAAACTAGACAACAAGGGGCTGTCGTACCGAAATGGAAATTATGAGGAAATGAGAGAATTCCTAGGAGATATACCATGGGACACTGAACTAAGACTGTACAAAACATAATGGACTATATCACCTAAAATTATCAGGAGGCAGTAAACAGGTTTACCCGGCCCAAAAGGAAAAAAAAAATATGAAGCAAAAGAAGAATCCAAGGTTTAATAGGGCATGTATGGAAGCAAAGGAACTGAACAAAAGGGCGTGGAGGAGCTTCCGAAATAACAGAACACCAGAAAGCAGAGAAAAATACCAGAACCAGGAATGATTATGTCAGTGTGAGAAAAGAAGCAAAGTGTCTGAAAATGACTTATTATTATTATTAACATCTTTATTGACAAAATTAAATACAATTTTCCTAATCTGGGGATTTCAATTAAGTCTTATTAAAGTGAGGATAAGGCTGGTATTCACTGTCACGCAGGACAGAGGGTCATACACAAGACAATAGGCCTAAACTGTAGGCTGAAGCACATATATATCATGTTACAATCAATGTTTTAATGTAAATGTAAAAACACCTTTCTATTGTGCACTGCCACACATGGGCAGTAATGCAGCTTAGAATATAAATAAAATTGCTCTTTATTCTTTAAAATGGACAAGCAAATTTTGGATAAATTGTTAGGATGTCGTCCAGAACACCTGAGTCAATGAAATAGTTACACAGTTGGTGGTACAAGAGGCCAGGAGGTCTAAAGTCCTTTACGGTTTCACATTCAACAATATTGTGTTCTAGTGAATGCATGAAAAGTTTATCACAGAGTTTACAATCTGAATATTCTGGTAGTGGCTCAGCCTCACTAACCTGCCAGATGTGTCTATAGCCAAGGCGAATTACCGCAATGACTAAATCACATTGCCTGGTCCGGTTACTGTGCTGACCATACAAATACCTTTTATTACAAAAGTTGTCATAACTTTTAATTCTGCAGCTTTCAGGTCTCTGAGCATTTCTTAGTTCTTCTAAATCTGAATTAATTTCTTTAATTTGTATGTTTCTAATAATTGCATTAGATAGTCCAAAGTCATAATCAGTGTTTTTTTTCCTGCAAGCCTCATTGGCCAATCGATCTACAAAGTCATGTTTTCCAACTCCAACATGGGATGGGATCCACACAAATTTTATACAATAGTTATCATCATTGGCAAAAATTACATTCCATTTAATATTACAAGCTACTTCCGACATACATTGTGATGGGTTATTTAAGGACTGCAGAGCACTTTTAGAGTCACAGAAAATAACTCCACCACCATTGAGCTTAAGGTATTCAGTGGCTAGATAAATACCCAATAGCTCGGTCTGTGTCGTGCTTGCCCAGTTGTTCAATCTCTGTGTACTAGTCATGATCATTTCATTCCCTTTATATACTGCACATGCACAACCTGTTCTACCAGTGCCTAACTGCACGGAGCCATTAGTAAAGGCATAGGATTCAGTTGGTTTGATATTATGAAAATGACTGTCAATAGCTTCTAATGTTATACATCTCATAGTTTGTGTTATACATTTGTTGTACCCTGATGGGGGGGGGGGGTATAATGCAAAGACCTGCACATCTTTCCAAGGGGAGAATATAGAGAACAGTTTTATCAGAAATGATATAGCAAATAAAGCCAAGACCGAACCAAAACTGCTTCACAGTCACATCAGGAGGAAAACAACAGTGAAAGAACAGGTGATGAAACTTAGAACGGGTGAGGACAGGTACACAGAGAATGACAAAAAGTGTGTGAAGAACTCGACAAGAGGTTCCAAGAGGTCTTCATAATAGAAGGAGGTGAAATCCCTGAGCTAGGAGAGGTGGCAGTAAACCAGGCGGCCTTGGAATGGTTCAAAATTACAAGAGATGAGGTCATGAGACACCTGATGTCTCTGGACGTGAGAAAGGCTGTTGGTCCGGACGGATTCTCACTATGGTTACTGAAAGAGTGTGAAGAAGCACTTTGCTTGCCACTCTCCATAGTGTCACTGGAGACGGGAGACACCAGAAATATGGAAGACAACTAATGTAGTCCCAATATACAAAAAGGGTGACAGACATGAGGCACTGAACTACAGGCCAGTGTCCTTAACTTGTATACCATGCAAGGTGATGATGAAATCTTGAGAAAAAAACCTAATAACACATATGGACAGAAGAGACTTCGTTACACACCACCAACATCGGTTCAGGGAGGGTAAGTCTTGCATCACTGGCTTAATAAATTCAACGACCAGGTGACAATGATTAAGCAAGAAAAAGAAGAGTGGGCAGACTGCATTTTCTTCGATTGCTTAATAGCCTTTGATACAGTACTTCATAGGAGGCTGGTGCATAAGTTCGAGAAACAGGCAAGCATAACTGGTAGGGCGCTCCAGTGGATAAGGGAGTACCTAAGCAATAGGAAGGAGAGAGTTACAGTGAGGGGTGAGGCCTCAGATTGGCGTGAAATCACCAGTGGAGTCCCACAGGGCTCTGTACTCGGACCTATCCTGTTTCTGATTTACGTAAATGATCTCCCAGAGGGTACAGACTCATTCCTATCAAGGGTACATTCTCATTTCTATATGAGAAGGGTTAAGACAGAGAAGGACTGCTTGAGGCTTCAAGAAGACCTGGACAAACTGAAGGAATGGTCGAACAAATGGTTGTTAGTGTTTAACTCGAGCAAATGTAATGTAATGAAGATAGGTGTAGAGAGCAGGAGGCCAGATATAAGGTATCATTTGGGAGATGATATTCTTCAAGAATGAGAGAAAGACCTGGGGGTTGATATCACACCAGACCTGTCCCTCGAAGCCCATATCAAGAGGATAACATCAGCGACGTATGCCAGGTTGGTCAACATAAGAACGGCCTTTAGAAACTTGCGTAAGACATCATTCACAACATCATATGCCACGTATGCCAGACCAATCCTGGAGTATGCAGCTCCAGCATGGAGTCAATATCTCGTGAAACATGAGACTAAATTGGAGAAGGGTCAGAGGTTTGCCACCAGACTAGTACCCGAACGGAGGGGTATGAGCTACGAGTTGAAGGGAAGGGAATTGTCGGGAGAGCGCCAAGCCATGGCGACTATATAGCACTGGGAAGGGATCAGGATAAAGATTTGGGATGGGACGGGGAGGGAAGGAACGGTACCCAACCACTTGGACGGTCGGGGATTAAACGCCGACCTGCATGAAGCGAGACCGTCGCTCTACCGTCCAGCCCAAGTGGTTGGCTACGAGTTGAGGCTACGGGACTTAAACCTCACGTCGTTGAAAGACAGAAGAGTTAGGGGAAACGCGATCATCACATACAAGATCCTCAAAGAAATTGACAGGGTAGAAAAAGACAGTTTATTTACTGCAAGGGGCACACGCACAAGGGAAAACAGGTGGAAATTGAGTGCCCAAATAAGCCATAGAATCCTTAGAAATATATATTTTTTTTGTCAGAGCAGTTAACAAACGGAATGCATTAGGCAGTGATGTGGTGGAGGCAAACTCCATACACAGTTTCAAGTGTAGATAAGATAGAGCCCAGTAGGCTCAGGAACCTGTACACCAGTTGATAGACAATTGAGAAGCGGGACCAAAGAGCCAGAGCTCAACTCCCCGCAAGCACAACTAGGCGAGTTAAACTCGGGAACTGTGTTCTGCCAGAACTGAATAAGCACTTCAAGAGGGCAACTTCTATTAACCATCACGTATCAGAAATGAACGAGAGAGAAGGAAGCCAAACAAACCTACAAGGATATTTGGTAAAGAACTAATCAGAAACTTAAAATATTCAAGCTATGCACCTAATTAACTTTCCCAGCGCTACGTGGAACATTCTAGAATACAAAGTTAAGCCACTAGAGTGGTTCTTGGTGGTGCCCCAAGATGCCCCTGGGATCACTGGTGCCCCAAGATGCCCTGGGATCACTGGTGCCCCAAGATGCCCTGGGATCACTGGTGCCCCAAGATGCCCTGGGATCACTGGTGCCCCAAGATGCCCTGGGATCACTGGTGCCCCAAGATGCCCTGGGATCACTGGTGCCCCAAGATGCCCTGGGATCACTGGTGCCCCAAGATGCCCTGGGATCACTGGTGCCCCAAGATGCCCTGGGATCACTGGTGCCCCAAGATGCCCTGGGATCACCGGTGCCCCAAGATGCCCTGGGATCACCGGTGCCCCAAGATGCCCGGGGATGTGAGTAAAATCAGATTTACACAGATTTACACAGATTTACACATGAAAATAGTGAAAATGACAGTCTGCCTTTCTTGGACGTACTAATAACAAAAACAGGAACCTCTTTAAGCACCAGGGTATATACTAAGCCCACCAACATAGGATTATGCCTGAACGGTAGAAGTGAGTGCCCCCAAAGATACAAAGCCAGTGTTCTCAATGCTTATATTCGTCGAGCGCTTACCCACTGCTCTGAATGAAGCAACGTGAGTAGAGAGTTTGAAAGAGTAACTCAGGTATTGGTGAACAACGGATATAGCAACACGGAAATAAACGCTGCTATAAGAATACACCTGGACCTAGAACAACACTAGAACAGAAAGCACAACACCCCCAATAAAACTATAATACAAATCAACCATGCACAGTGAGCATAAAAAAGATGAACGAATAATGAAAGAAATAATCCGTAAAGGAGTAAAAAGCACTACTCCTAACCAAAATATAGACCTGATTATATTCTACAAAACCAAGAAGACTTCCGACTTCCTTATCAAGAACAGCCCGAAGCCGACGGAGAACCCTCTACAGCAGTCAAGCGTTGTATACATGTACACTTGCCCCCACGAAGGATGTAACCTTCAATCTAAGTACATAGGTATGACGTCGACCAAGCTGACGAGGCGTTTGATATGTCATCTTCAATCAGGTGCCCCCAGGAATCACATGAGACAAGCCCATGACATCACCCTAAGAAGAGAAATGTTAAATAAAAATACTTGTATAATAGACAAAACCCAAGATGCAAGAAGATTACAAATTCTTGAAGCAATTTATATAAAAATAGAACATGAACATAAAAATAGAACCTACCATGAATATCCAAATTACGGAACTATTTACTCACCATGAGAGTAAGAACAAGACCGGAACATAACGATGCCAACGCAGAAGACACTGTTCAACATAATAGGCCTATTACATCTGATTAATCATTGAATGATCCCCTATTTAGCCCCGTTTTCCACTTATGTTTTCACCTGACCCCGTACTGGTATAAATCTACCGAGTTTTGTAATTTCTTATCACTTGAGAATGAACCATGGAGGTTCGAAACGTTGTGCGATTTTATAATAAGTGCAATACATTATTCAGTTATTCATTTCTTTTTCTTCACCTTGAAAAACGAACATGACTTTTGGTGAACTCTTCCAGCTGAACCCTGATGCAAGAGCACTAGTAAGAGGGACAGAAGCCCTAAATCAG
This sequence comes from Procambarus clarkii, assembly GCF_040958095.1. Classification (NCBI taxonomy): domain Eukaryota; kingdom Metazoa; phylum Arthropoda; class Malacostraca; order Decapoda; family Cambaridae; genus Procambarus; species Procambarus clarkii. Next base: position 1,334,503 of record NC_091177.1, on the reverse strand, counting down.
TAAATAGTTAATGGGGAATATGCTATCATATTCAATGAAACATGCATATTATATGTAATATAATATAATTATATACATTTGATGGTTACAAGATATACATGGGTTGATACAAACTATACATATATTATATATATTATATATATATATATATATATATATATATATATATATATATATATATATATATATATATATATATATATATATATAAGGGACAGGGAAGGGGTGGTAGGAGAAAAGCACACAGAAACTGTATTGGAGGGGACCCACATTCCCTCCAATGCGTTATGTGTGGTTTCCTCCGAGGCTATGGGTCCCCCTTCTTCCAGCCAGAGGTGGTACTCCCTTCCCTATTTCATATTTAAATATATATATATATATATATATATATATATATATATATATATATATATATATATATATATATATATATATATATAAAATGCTTAGAATTGCATAAATGAATGGCTACATTTGTGGTAGGAATAATGTTCAAAAAGCTCTCTTCCCTTTGCCTCCTACTAATCTCGGAGGGACTTTCCCTCCCTCACTTTCCATCTGTAACCCCTCTCTCTCCCCCTCTCCCCTCACCTCCCCCCTAACTCTTATTCCGCCTCCCCTCTCTCTTCCTTCCCGCGGATCGGAGCACCAATAAAACTGGAGCGGTATTTTGCCCTTCCCAAGGGAGAGTTTGGGAGAGGTCTTCCGCCCTTGTCCAATATGGGTATAAGCGAGGAGGGAGGGAGGGGTCAGTTCCGTCGGGGAGGGGGGCGGGGGCGGAGAGAAGAGTCACTGTGATGGGGAATGGATGGGGGGGTAAAGACAGGGTCTCCTAGGCGGGGGACACAATGGGGGCGGGGGGATTCAGGAAGGGGAAGGTCACAGTATTAGGGGTTGGATGGGGGGGGTCAGCTTGGCCCCCTTGAGGGGGGGGGTCAGCTTGGCCCCCTTGAGGAGGGGGTCAGCTTGGCCCCCTTGAGGAGGGGGGGTCAGCTTGGCCCCTTGAGGGGGGGGGTCAGCTTGGTGGGGTACATCAGGGGGGGTAAGTCAGCTTAGTGGAGGGGGAGGGGGACAATGGGGCAGGCAGGGGTCAGCTTAGTGGAGGGGGAGGGGGACAATGGGGCAGGCAGGGGTCAGCTTAGTGGAGGGGGAGGGGGACAATGGGGCAGGCAGGGGTCAGCTTAGTGGAGGGGGAGGGGGACAATGGGGCAGGCAGGGGTCAGCTTAGTGGAGGGGGAGGGGGACAATGGGGCAGGCAGGGGTCAGCTTGGTGGTGACAGGATGAGCACCTGAGTGTAAGGTGCCTCATCATTTCTTATTATATTGTCCTCTGATATGGACAGCCTAAAGTGTTATCATGGCACCCGTTGGGCAGCATGTGCGCGCGTCTCTCTCTGTCTCCCACTCTCTCTCTCTCTCTTTATCTCTCTCTCTCTCTCTCTCTCTCTCTCTCTCTCTCTCTCTCTCTCTCTCTCTCTCTCTCTCTCTCTCTCTCTCTCTCTCTCTCTCTCTCTCTTTATCTCTCGGTGTCTCTATCTGTTATTCGGGAGTTTGGGGCCCAGTGTTGATGCCTTGTCCAAGAGACAGAAGGGATGTGTCCAAGAGACAGAAGGGATGTGTCCAAGAGACAGAAGGGATGTGTCCAAGAGACAGAAGGGATGTGTCCAAGAGACAGAAGGGATGTGTCCAAGAGACAGAAGGGATGTGTTGACATGTGTGGGGTTGCCATACATGTTGTTATCGTCATTTTCGTATATTTTTGTTTTTATTTGTTTCTAGCTGAATGGTGCCGTGTGGACCTCTGCACCAGGACGACCCGAGCACGGCCGGGGACCACCACATGTCATCTCCTTATATACTTCTAAAAGGGGGAAAGGTAGGTAGGCAAGCAGGTAGGTAGGTAGGTAGGTAAGTAGGCAAGCCGGTAGGTAGGTAGGCAAGTAAGCAGGTAGGTAGGCAAGCGGGTAGGTAGGTAGGCAGGCAAGCCAGTAGGTAGGTAGGCAAGCCGGTAGGTAGGTAGGCAAGTAAGCAGGTAGGTAGGCAAGCGGGTAGGTAGGTAGGCAGGCAAGCCAGTAGGTAGGTAGGCAAGCCGGTAGGTAGGTAGGCAAGCCGGTAGGTAGGTAGGCAAGTAAGCAGGTAGGTAGGCAAGCGGGTAGGTAGGCAAGCCGGTAGGTAGGTAGGCAAGCAGGCAGGCAGTCAGGCAGGCAGGCAGGGAGGCAGGGAGGCAGGCACGAAGGAAGGCAGGCAGGAGGAAAAAGAATTAGGAAGCAAAAGAAGAAACGGTGGAATTGAATGATGCAGGAAAAGAAGGAAGGGAAGGACACAGTGAGCGAGATAGGAAGGGAGTGAGCGAGGGAGCGAGGGAGGGGAGGGAGCGAGGGAGGGGAGCGAGGGAGGGGAGGGAGCGAGCGAGGGGAGGGAGCGAGGGGAGGGGAGGGAGCGAGCGCGGGAGGGAGGGAGCGAGCGAGGGAGGGAGCGAGCGAGGGAGGGAGCGAGCGAGGGAGGGAGCGAGCGAGGGAGGGAGCGAGCGAGGGAGGGAGCGAGCGAGGGAGGGAGGGAGCGAGCGAAGGAGGGAGCGAGCGAGGGAGGGAGCGAGCGAGGGAGGGAGCGAGCGAGGGAGGGAGCGAGCGAGGGAGGGAGCGAGCGAGGGAGGGAGCGAGCGAGGGAGGGAGCGAGCGAGGGAGGGAGCGAGCGAGGGAGGGAGCGAGCGAGGGAGGGAGCGAGGGAGCGAGGGAGGGAGCGAGCGAGGGAGGGAGCGAGCGAGGGAGCGAGCGAGGGAGGGAGCGAGGGAGGGAGCGAGCGAGGGAGCGAGCGAGGGAGGGAGCGAGGGAGGGAGCGAGGGAGGGAGGGAGCGAGGGAGGGAGCGAGGGAGGGAGCGAGCGAGGGAGCGAGCGAGGGAGGGAGCGAGGGAGGGAGCGAGCGAGGGAGGGAGCGAGGGGAGGGGAGGGAGGGAGCGAGGGAGGGAGGGAGCGAGGGAGGGAGCGAGGGAGGGAGGGAGGGAGCGAGGGAGGGAGGGAGCTAGGGAGGGAGGGAGCGAGGGAGGGAGGGAGCGAGGGAGGGAGGGAGCGAGGGAGGGAGGGAGCGAGGGAGGGAGGGAGCGAGGGAGGGAGGGAGCGAGGGAGGGAGGGAGCGAGGGAGCGATCGAGCGAGGGAGCGATCGAGCGAGGGAGCGATCGAGCGAGGGAGCGATCGAGCGAGGGAGCGATCGAGCAAGGGAGGGAGGGAGGGAGGGAGGAAGGGAGGGAGGGAGCGAGGGAGGGAGAACAAAAGTGGAAAGTGCTCCTGGTTCACCATTTTGTTGGGAGCTCCGGTAAACCGCTCAATAAGAGGATTGTTCTAACTCATATATGTGTGGGGGGCGATGCTGGGGGGGGGGTCACTGAAGAGGGGAAGGCGGGATTGTTGGGGGCGGGGGAGGCGGGTAGAGAGGAGGGGGGGGGCAAGTAGTGTAAGGGGAGACGTTAGTGAGAGAGAAGGGGGGGGGGGTGATCAGGGGGATGGATCAGGAAGCAGGTGAGGGAGGGGGGGGGGGCGAGGGGGTTGTGTTTGAGATGTAGTGTTGAAATATGATGAGTAAACAAAGGTGGTGGTGGGGGGGAGGGACTACAAAGTAGGGGAGGTAGGAGGGGGGCAGGGAGGTAAGAGGGGGTCAGGGAGGTAGGAGGGGGGGGCAGGGAGGTAAGAGGGGGGCAGGGAGGTAGGAGGGGGGGCAGGGAGGTAGGAGGGGGGGGGCAGGGAGATAAGAGGGGGGGTCAGGGAGGTAGGAGGGGGGGGGCAGGGAGGTAGGAGGGGGGGGCAGGGAGGTAGGAGGGGGGGCAGGGAGGTAGGAGGGGGGGCAGGGAGATAAGAGGGGGGGGTCAGGGAGGTAGGAGGGGGGGGCAGGGAGGTAGGAGGGGGGGGGCAGGGAAGTAGGAGGGGGTGGCAGGGAAGTAGGAGGGGGTGGCAGGGAGGTAGGAGGGGGGGTAGGGAGGTAGGAGAGTGGGGCAGGGAGGTAGGAGAGTGGGGCAGGGAGGTAGGAGAGTGGGGCAGGGAGGTAGGAGAGTGGGGCAGGGAGGTAGGAGGGGGGGTAGGGAGGTAGGAGGGGGGCAGGGAGGTAGGAGGGGGGCAGGGAGGTAGGAGGGGGGGGGCAGGGAGGTAGGAGGGGGGGCAGGGAGGTAGGAGGGGGGGCAGGGAGGTAGGAGGGGGGGGCAGGGAGGTAGGAGGGGGGGCAGGGAGGTAGGAGGGGTGGGGCAGGGAGGTAGGAGGGGGGGCAGGGAGGTAGGAGGGGGGGCAGGGAGGTAGGAGGGGGGGCAGGGAGGTAGGAGGGGGGGGGGCAGGGAGGTAGGAGGGGGGGCAGGGAGGTAGGAGGGGGGGCAGGGAGGTAGGAGGGGGGGCAGGGGGGTAGGAGGGTGGCAGGGAGGTAGGAGGGGGGGGCAGGGAGGTAGGAGGGGGGGGGGGCAGGGAGGTAGGAGGGGGGGCAGGGAGGTAGGAGGGGGGGGCAGGGAGGTAGGAGGGGGGGCAGGGAGGTAGGAGGGGGGGGCAGGGAGGTAGGAGGGGGGGGGCAGGGAGGTAGGAGGGGGGGCAGGGAGGTAGGAGGGGGGCAGGGAGGTAGGAGGGGGGGGGCAGGGAGGTAGGAGGGGGGGCAGGGAGGTAGGAGGGGGGGCAGGGAGGTAGGAGGGGGGGCAGGGAAGTAGGAGGGGGGGGCAGGGAAGTAGGAGGGGGGGCAGGGAGGTAGGAGGGGGGGCAGGGAGGTAGGAGGGGGGGCAGGGAGGTAGGAGGGGGGGCAGGGAGGTAGGAGGGGGGGGCAGGGAGGTAGGAGGGGGGGCAGGGAGGTAGGAGGGGGGGGCAGGGAGGTAGGAGGGGGGGCAGGGAGGTAGGAGGGGGGCAGGGAGGTAGGAGGGGGGCAGGGAGGTAGGATGGGGGCAGGGAGGTAGGAGGGGGGGCAGGGAGGTAGGAGGGGGGGGGCAGGGAGGTAGAAGGGGGGCAGGGAGGTAGAGGGGGGGCAGGGAGGTAGGAGGGGGGGCAGGGAGGTAGGAGGGGGGGCAGGGAGGTAGGAGGGGGGCAGGGAGGTAGGAGGGGGGGCAGGGAGGTAGGAGGGGGGGCAGGGAGGCACAAGCAAGGCAACAGGGGAAAGAGAGGAGTGGAAAACTGTCGAGAAAGAGGGAGCCAAGAAAGAGGGAGCCAAGAAAGAGGGAGCCAAGAAAGAGGGAGCCAAGAAAGAGGGAGCCAAGAAAGAGGGAGCCAAGAAAGAGGGAGCCAAGAAAGAGGGAGCCAAGAAAGAGGGAGCCAAGAAAGAGGCAGCCAAGAAAGAGGGAGCCAAGAAAGAGGGAGCCAAGAAAGAGGGAGCCAAGAAAGGAGGAGGCAAGGAGAATATATAAGAATTACAAGAGGAAGCAAGAGGAAAGAGACTATTGTGCCTCTCAGCTCTCAACACACCCATCTGCCCCTACGTACATAAAACCGATGTACCTACGACCTTCGTACATACGAGCTTCGTACATACGAGCTACGTACATAGGACCTAAGTACACATGACCAATGTACATATATGACCTACGTACATATTATCTACGCTGTCCTAAAAATAGGCATGTATAGGTAATGCCTCGGGCGAGGAGCGCCTTGAAACACAACACAGGTAAAGCCAGGTAGTAGTGTTGCCGTATACAGGTGAGGCAGGGTTGCCATATTACTCCTCTGTTTCCTGGGGGTACATGCCTAATTGTACTTGCAAGGGTAGAACTTCGGCTGTCGAGTTCCGCCTCTTAACAGCCCATCAACTGCTGTACAGCTTCCTGACACTATATTAGGTTCTATATCTACATATAGATATCATGTAGTGATATCTACACTTGAAACTGTGTATGGAGTCAGCCTCCACCACATCACTGCCTAATGCATTTTATTTGTTAACTACTCTGACACTGAGAAACTTCTTTCTAGTGTCTCTATGGGTCTTTTGGGTATTCAGTTTGCACGTGTGTGTGTGTGTGTGTGTGTTTGCGCGCGCGCATGTGGCCCCCCCCCTCCCGTGTTCAATAATATGTCCTTATCTACTCTGTCAGCTCTTCTAAGAATCTTGTATGTGGTGATCATCTCTCCCCTAACTCTCGTTTCCTTCTTCCAAATACTTAAGGTTCAGTTCCCGCCCGTGGTCTGTGCCTCGTAGCTCGTACCCCCTCACCTTGGGGTACTAGTCTGGTGATAGTGTGCGCACACGCACGACCCCCCCCCCCCCCCCCCCACACGCACGCACACACGCACGCACCGAAGCGTGCCCTGGGAGCCCTCACGCACAGGTCGCCACACAAACTATGGCAGACCACACACACCGAGGCGTGAAGTTCACAGATGACTTGCACAAGTTTTTTCATGTGTTGTCAAGGATACTTGGAGTGAGCCCCCCCCTCCTCCCCCCCTCCCCCACACACACGTGAGAGTCAAGGAGGCACTGGAGTGCCAACGCCTCACACCCTCGCCAGTCAGTGCCAGGGACGTGTGAGTCTAGGAGGCACTGGAGGGCCAACACCTCACACCCCCGCCTGTCGGAGACCAGGACTGACACGCGGCCTAAGAGCTTTGGCGAGAGACTTTTCAATTTATTGTGTATATATTGGCCCCTTAATTCTCTGTATTTTCCCGTTAAAAGCGGGTGTATTCTGCGAGAGTATGCATACACACCTGTGTTTGGTAGGGGAGGGAGGGGGTGAAGATGAGAGGGGGTGTTCAGCACATGGGTCACACCTTTCGACCTTCGATAGATTGTTGTAGAATCTCCTACCTTCCCCCCATTTTCCCCCATTCTCAGGCCCCTTAATGCGTGCCATTCCCTCACGGCACCAACCAGCCCTGTCCTCACGCTTAAGGAGTCGCGATACAGAGCCCCCGCTCGGGCTAATCACCACCACCCTCGCTTGATCAGGCCAGATATGCCAAGGTTCACACGCCTCGGCTCACTCCACATCAAATTTTAACGCGTTATCAAATCCTAAGAACTTAACGGCTGTAAGGCCAAGTACGTTCTCGTTCTCTCCCTCGTTCTCGTTCTCTCCTTCGTTCTCTCTCTCTCTCTCTCTCTCTCTCTCCCTCCCGAGTCTCTGTGGCTCATAGAGCGTACACTCTATACCTCTGTCCCTTCGTTCGCATCTGGCCTGCTGCGAACTGGGGATTTCTTTGTTTCCTCGTGTGCGCATGTGTGTATACATGTATGTATTATGTATATTATTTTATAATTAGTATTGCCACGACGAAGATATCCACGCAGCTGCACATAACCAGAGGGATGCAATGGAGAGGCCAGGACACAGCCCCCCCGGGCGCCAGGACACAGCCCCCCCGGGCGCCAGGACACAGCCCCCCCGGGCGCCAGGACACAGCCCCCCCGGGCGCCAGGACACAGCCCCCCCGGGCGCCAGGACACAGCCCCCCCGGGCGCCAGGACACAGCCCCCCCCCCCCGGGCGCCAGGACACAGCCCCCCCCCGGGCGCCAGGACACAGCCCCCCCCGGGCGCCAGGACACAGCCCCCCCGGGCGCCAGGACACAGCCCCCCCGGGCGCCAGGACACAGCCCCCCCGGGCGCCAGGACACAGCCCCCCCGGGCGCCAGGACACAGCCCCCCCGGGCGCCAGGACACAGCCCCCCCGGGCGCCAGGACAGAGTCTGTTTTCTTATCTTTGAAAGATTGGAGGCCAGGCGCTTGAGGCTAGCCTCACCAAACTTTGCAGAGTAATGGGTCTGGGGAATGATACAGACATAGGCTGATTGGCGGGTGGCCAGAATTCCAGAGAGAGAACAGAGTGCCACGGTCACGTGCTGACTTCCTCCTCGCCTGATTTTGGCACTGCCAAAAAGATTTCACATTACTAGGCTCCCTCCCACCGGCTAACCATCCGTACACCAATGGTAAACTATTAAAATATTTATATAAGCGATAGCGAAAAGACAGAATGACTGATAAGAGACAGAGTAAGATAGACAGGGAAATAGAGAGACAGACAGACAGACAGAGGGTCGACCAAGGTTAAGAGTAAGACAGAAAAATACTAACGGCAACACAAAAGACAGTGAAAGAGGGGGGATTTGAAATGGAGAGGGGTAGTGAGATGAGAAGAAGGGAGGAGAGGGAGGGGAGGAGAGGGAAAAAAGAAGGAATGAGATGGAAAAAAAAGGGAGGAGAGTGGGAGAAGAAGGGAGGAGAGGGGGGGGGAGAGAGGTGTGAGAGGGGCGAAAGTGAGGAAATAGGGACGAGTAGAGGGGGAGAAAGATCGAGATGATGGGAGAGATGGGAGACAGAGGAAAAAAAATGTAGAGAGGGGGGCAGATTGGAAAAGATGGGGCATGGGGCGAGAGAGAGAGAGAGAGAGAGAGAGAGAGAGAGAGAGAGAGAGAGAGAGAGAGAGAGAGA
>NC_091177.1:1303618-1318618 GCF_040958095.1 Procambarus clarkii | reverse complement strand
TTCAGCCTTAACTCTGCCGTCCGGAGCGAGGATTCATTAAATCACTTAATAAGCACTTATTCAGTTCCATGAATGAGTATACATGAAATTGATTGAGTATACACGTAACCCGTCCATGTATACTCACACTCAAGGCGGCTTTGTTTACTTTTGTTAAAGTGTTGAGCTTCAAGCCATCACAATCTAAGTCTATTATTGTAATTTACACAAAAAAAAATTTACTGCTTCGGAGCCGTTTTAATAAAGTGGAAGCAAAACCGCCACGATTGAGGAAAGATGTACGGGTTTCGTACAGGTGGAGGCATATAGGGTGCTCGGCCCTGGTCACCAAGCAGGGTTGATGATAAATGATGATGATGATGATTGATCTTAAGGTTATTGACTTAGACGTTATGAAGATATTGTCTCCCGTCTGGTTTGGTGTTGGCCTTAAGACCTATCAACCGCCGAGGAGTTATTAATATGGCCTTAGTGGCCCACCTGGCACAGGACCGGGGGTGTGGTTAGTCCACTACGGGCTCACCATAGCCTGTGCTACTTGCAACATTCTGTTCCCAGTAGCTGAATTTAACACAACCACAACAACGGTAACAAATTTCGAATTAACCAACTTCTTCTAGAGGTATCTCAATATATTAAGCCTTTCTACACTTGAAACATGTTTACATATTAAATGAACAAATCCACAAGGGCCGTGACGAGGATTCGAACCTGCGTCCGGGAGCATCCCAGACACTGCCTTAATCGACCGAGCTAAGACAGGGTAAAAGGGTTGAAACCGAAGTTCTACTGATCTCAACACTCACGAAGCATCTTCACATTTTAATCATTACAGTTTGACATCTGTGACGCTTCTGTAGTTATGTTGTTGTTGTTAAAGATTCGCTACCTGGAATGTAAAATTCCAAGTAGCACGGGCTATGGTGAGCCCGTAGGCCTTTCTCTGTAGTTAAAGTATAATACTTGATTACCACCGGACTCCCAGCCCTGGTAGGGTTATCTTGAGGTTATCTTGAGATGATTTCGGGTTTTTTTTTAGTGTCCCCGCGGCCCGGTCCTCGACCAGGCCTCCACCCCCAGGAAGCAGCCCGTGACAGCTGTCTAACTCCCAGGTACCTATTTACTGCTAGGTAACAAGGGTATCAGGGTGAAAGAAACTCTGCCCATTGTTTCTCGCCGGCGCCCGGGATCGAACCTGGGACCACAGGATCACGTGGCAGTGCTCTGTCCGCTCAGCCACCGGCTCCTTTGGAGGGTCATTGGAGTTTAGTGATGATTCGTCACATATAACGCATATCCATATATAACGTGGTCACATATAATAAACATCATATATAACGCCGTCACATATAATACATACCTATATATATATATAAAGGAGCTCCACGTATGTAAATATCTCAAAACGCGTAAAAATCGACGTGTTATACACAGGAAAAATTTCGAAGATAACAAGTTATACATTTCAGGTGTGTTTTTTATCGCAAGATATATACGATTTATCGCAAGATATATGTCCATGACATATTAGTGAAATTATATATTAGAATTATATATATAATATTATATACATACATATACATACGGGGATCATTCAAAATTGTTCGCATATATTAAACATGCATAATAATGTACATACCAAAAAAAATTAAGAAAAAAAAGATACATGCAAAAAACTTTAATTTCGTACACAAAAAGGCTAAAAAAAAAAAAAAAAAAAAAATACATGCAATAAAAAACATGACAAAAAAAAGGAGTCCCGAGGCTCCCTGCCCATCCCTCCGGCAGCACTGATAGGCCTACATTGAGGCGCAGCCAGGCATGAGTGATGAATGTTACAAAGTGTGTAATGTATGCTGGGCCTACGGGTTGGGGGGGGGGGGGGGGAGGGGGCATCCATGCTGTTCCTCCAGCAGATGAATATTCCTATAGGCTGGCCAGACTCACTCACTCACATTCACTCACTCACTCACTCACTCACTCAGTTGAAGATATATGACATAACAATATTCCTATAGGCTGGGCAGACTCATTCACTCACTCTCTTTCTCTCTCCTCTCTCTCTCCTCTCTCTCTCCTCTCTCTCTCCTCTCTCTCTCCTCTCTCTCTCTCCTCTCTCTCTCTCTCCTCTCTCTCTCCGCTCTCTCTCCGCTCTCTCTCCGCTCTCTCTCGCTCTCTCTCGCTCTCTCTCGCTCTCTCTCGCTCTCCTCTCTCGCTCTCCTCTCTCGCTCTCCTCTCTCGCTCTCCTCTCTCGCTCTCTCTCGCTCCCTCTCTCGCTCTCTCTCTCAGTTGAAGATATATGACATAAGAAATTATATTAACAAGGTAAAATGTCGGTTTATATTTTGAGAGAAAAAGATAAATAGCAAATGAAAAGACCTCAGGAGAATAAGTTTAAATGGAAACACTTACATTGTGAGTGAGAAGGGTTGGGGGGGGGGGGAGTGAGGAGAGGGAGGGAGAGAGGGATGGAGAGAAAGAGAACCAGAGAAAGGCAAAGAGAGAGAAAGGAAAGGGAAGGCAGGGCAGGTGTGTGAACATTTGAACATATAACAACCATAATAATTAAAAATAATTATAATATAATTAATAATCATAAATTATAATACTTAAAAATAACAATAACAACACATATTGAAAAGAATTATAACACTAATCGCCAACTCCAACAACCTCATCAACCAACCATTTACTTCCCTCTAAATCCCCAAGAGTTTAAATCTTACAAAAAAAAAAATTCTAAAATAAAATAGTTTGGATGGGCCTTACCCCCTCCCCCTCCCCCCCCCACCTCCCCCTCCCCTGCTAGTGGGGGGGGGGGAGGGGGACAATAGGGGAGAGAGAGAGGAAGGGTTACAAAGAGGATCACAAAAAGGGCGGTGAGCATTAAGGCGTCTTTACTGCCCCTCATCTTATTTACAGCATGAACACATTTTAATATATTCCTTGTCCGTCAGAAAGACTGGGGCGCGCGCGCGCGCGAGTGTGTGTGTGTGTGTGTGTGTGTGTGTGTGTGTGTGTGTGTGTGTGTGTGTGTGTGTGTGTGGAATGAATGAGGTTATGTGGTTATTCATTGTTCCATTGTCTATAACATGGAACTTATAAACAAGTCAAATAATTGAATTCGATTCAATTACAGAACTAAAAAAAAAAAAAAATACGTAAAAAAAAAATTAATAGCTTGCTAACCATATCATTTCTAAACATAGTAAAGCATAAGTGACACGAGATGACAAAATCTAAAAAAATTATAAAAAAAAACATTAAAAAATTAAAAAAACTTTAAAATCTGCGTCTACAACAATTAAACTTTTTTATTTTCAAGTTCCTCACTAACACACACTCGCTTACTAGCACCCAACCCACTCACCCACCCACTCACCCACCCACTCACCCACCCACCCACCCACTCACCCACCCACCCACCCACTCACTCACTCACCCACCCACTCACTCACTCACTCACTCACTCACTCACCCACTCACTCACCCACCCACCCACCCACCCACCCACCCACCCACTCACTCACCCACTCACTCACTCACTCGCACGCACTCACTCACAATCACAAATAACAAGCTCAGTTACCAGATATATAATTTTCCTCCACAGTTCTTCAGGAACCACTGGCCACTGCTACTGCCTCTGGGCCGTCCCAGAGAGGCATGGGAAGGGCTGGCCACTGCCTCTTCCAGTCCCTATACCCCTGGCAGCTCTCCCAGTCCCCTCCCTTCCTCTCCTCTCCTCTCCTCTCCCACCCGCTGGAACAGTAACTAAAGCCATCCCCACGTCTGTTTAACCCATATGAATAATAATAAAAAATACCAGAAGGGCCGCTTTGAATAAGTTCCTGATTGAAAAAGGTGCGGTGGATTTTTTGCCTGTGTGTGTGTGTGTGTGTGTTTTTTCCCCCCTATCTTCGGTTCGGAAGTGGATGCTTCCCGTTCCTGAGCTCTCTCTCTCTCTCTCTCTCTCTCTCTCTCTCTCTCTCTCTCTCTCTCTCTCTCTCTCTCTCCTTTCCTTTACTTATTTTCCATCTTGCCCTTTCCTTTCACTCTTCTCTTCCACATTCCTTTTATTCACCATCTTTCGCTCCTTGTTTCCTTCCTTATTCGTTCTTTTACTCTATCTAAGTCATGGGAGGAGGTGAAACAAAGAAATAATAAAGTATCATTAGAGAGAGAGTAGTAGAGTAGTAGAGAGAGAGTAGAGAGAGTAGTAAAGTAGAGAGAGTAGTAGAGAGTAGAGAGAGTAGTAGAGAGAGAGAGAGAGAGTAGTAGAGAGAGAGTAGTAGAGAGAGAGAGTAGTAGAGAGAGAGTAGTAGAGAGTAGAGAGAGTAGTAGAGAGAGAGAGAGAGTAGTAAAGAGAGAGTAGTAGAGAGTAGAGAGAGTAGTAGAGAGAGAGTAGTAGAGAGAGAGAGAGTAGTAGAGAGAGAGAGTGAGTATATGGAAATAAACTACTTGGAAGGGTTTATTAACACACAGACACTTGAGTATACCATGTTTGTATTTGTCTTAACATCTATAAAAGGAAAAAATCCACTGTGTATACATGTATGGCTGATGTATGGGTCTTTAAAGGAACTTATCCTTTTAGTTCAGAAAAAAAAATTGCATTCACAACAACGAATATACATTATGCCAGATAGGCCTACATGGTTATACATTATGCCAGATAGACCTAAAGGGTTATACATTATGCCAGATAGACCTAAAGGGTTATTCATTATGCCAGATAGACCTAAAGGGTTATGCATTATGCCAGATAGACCTAAAGGGTTATACATTATGCCAGATAGACCTAAAGGGTTATACATTATGCCAGATAGGCCTACATGGTTATACAATCTGCACGATCGATATGCACTTCAACAATATTGACAAGCGTCATGCCTTCAGCATAATTGTACATTATGACACACATTTATACAGGCATGTATTATTCACTAACGTTCACTGGACGTCTTAAATCATCGACAAGGCTCCTTGAAGACTTTTGACTTCTTCCACTTGGGTCTGACGTCGTTTTCCATCTCAATCCCGACTTCCTCCTCGTCTCAACCGAGGGGCCAAAACAAAGTACTTATCCAAGGGTGCTATCGACCCCCCAATTATCCCCCCCCCCTTCCCCCTATCCCCGATACCCCCTCCTCCTCCCCCCCTCCTCAGCCGAAGCCACAACCTCTGATCAATGATCCGGCGATTCTGATATCGTGTTGAAAACTCCTAAATGAATGGAGGAACGCAGTTGCGTATTATTGCAAGGTAACTTCTGTTGGGAAGGAAGGCTGATTGTTCATGTTTGAAATTGTGGTAGTGTAAGGTGTTAGATGTATGGGGGATTTGTGTGTACTTAGACGTACGTGTATATGTGTGTGTGTGTGTGTGTGTGTGTGTGTGTGTGTGTGTGTGTACTCACCTATTTGTACTCACCTATTTGTGCTTGCAGGATCGAGCATTGACTCTTGGATCCCGCCTTTCCAGCTATCGGTTGTTTACAGCAATGACTCCTGTCCCATTTCCCTATCATACCTAGTTTTAAAAGTATGAATAGTATTTGCTTCCACAACCTGTTCCCCAACCTGTGTGTGTGTGTGTGTGTGTGTGTGTGTGTGTGTGTGTGTGTGTGTGTATTCACCTCGTTTTATTCACCTAGTTGTGCTTGCGGGGGTTGAGCTCTGCTCTTTCGGCCCGCCTCTCGATTGTCAATCAACTGTTGCTAACTACTAATTTTTTTCACACATACACACACACCCAGGAAGCAGCCCGTAACAGCTGTAACTCCCAGGTACCTATTTACTGCTAGGTAACAGGGGCATCAAGGTGAAAGAAACTATGCCCATTGCTTCTTGCCGGCGCCGGGAATAGAACTCGGGCCACTCAGGATTACGTGTCCAACGTGCTGTCCACACAGCCACCGGCACCCGAACCGGTGACACACACACACACACCGGTGTGTGTGTGTGTGTGTGTGTGTGTGTGTGTGTGTGTGTGTGTGCGTGTGCGTGTGCGTGTGCGTGTGTGTGTGCGTGTGTGTGTGTGTGTGTGTGTGTGTGTGTGTGTGTGTGTGTGTGTGTGTGTGTGCGCGTGTGTGTGTGTGTGTGTGTAATTATCTAAGTGTAGTCCCAGGATGAGAGCTACGCTCGTGGTGTCCCGTCTTCCCAGTACTCTTTGTCGTACAACACTTTACAACTACTGACGGTTTTGGCCTCTACCACATTTCACCTAGCTTGTTCCAACCGTCTACCACTCTGCAAAATAAAAAAATTTAATATTTTTTTCGACACTGTTTCCTGAGCTCGAATTTGTGTCCTCTTGCTCATGAAGTTGATGGTTTCAGGAGTTCCTCTGTCAATTTGATCGATTCTTGATAGTATTTTGTAAGTAGTGATCATATCACCTCTTTTTCTTCTATCTTCTAGTTTTGGCATGTTTAACGCCTCTAGTCTCTCCTCGTAACTCTTGTTTTTCAGTTCCGGAAGCCATTTTATACCAAGTCATTGCATCTTTTCCAGTTTCTTTATGTTCTTCTTGAGATTTGGGCACCACACAACTGCTGCAAATAACAATTTTGGTCTCACAAAAGTCATGAACAATTTCTTTACTATTTCACCATCCATATAATTAAAAACAAGTGTGAAGCTGGAAAGCGACGCATCACGCTCCTCTCACAATGTTCTTTATGTGTTCCTCTGGCGACAACCTGCTATCCAAAACCACCCCGAGGTCTCCTTCCTTATTATAGTTCGGTACTTTCTATCCACATAATTTGTAAGCTTTGTGTGGTATATTTTCTCAGATTCCACATTCCATAACATGGCATTTGTTCACATTGAATTCCATTTGCCACTTGATGCTCCAAGAACTTATTTTATGTAGAACAATTTGAAGGGCATTACAATCGTCTGCATACCCTATCTTCCCCAGTATCTTGACATTATCCGCAACCGTGTTCATATAATTCTGTATTCCTTCTGGTAAATCGTTTATGTAGACGATAAACATTACTGGTGCCAGAACTGAACCCTGTGGTACTCCGCTAGTAACACACTTTAGTCAGATACATTGTCTCTGATTATTGCTTTCATCTGTCAGAAAATGTTTCATCCAAGTCAGACGTCTCCCCGTTACCCCTGCAAGCATATTCCAGTTTCCAGAAAAGCCTCTTGTGTGGGACTCTGTCAAAAGCCATTTTAGGTCCAGACACAGAGTCAACCCAACCACCTCTTTCCTGTAGTATCTCTGTGGCTCTATCATAAAAGCCAAGGAGGTTTGTTACACAGGATCTTCCTGTTCGAAAACCACACTGTCTGTCTGTTATTATGTCATTACTCTCTAGGTGTTCATTCCATTTGGCTTTGACTATTATTCTAGTGTTTTGACTTCCACACTCATTAATGACACGGGTCTATAATTTAAGGTTCCTCTCGACTACCATTTTTAAAGATTGGTACAATGTTTGCCTTTTTCCATATATCTGCTGAGCGCGCGCGCGCACAAACACACACACACACACACACACACACACACACACACACACACACACACACACACACACATCAGGAAGCAGCCCGTAACAGCTGTCTAACTCCCAGGTACCTATTTACTGCTAGGTAACAGGGGCATCAGGGCGAAAGCAACTGTGCCCATTTGTTTCCGCCACCGCCAAGGATCGATCCCCGGCCAAGGATTACGAGTCCTAAACGCTGTCCACTCAGCCACTAGGGCTCCCTCTGTCTGTGTACTCACCTAGCTGCACTCACCAAATTTTGCTTGCGAGGGTTGAGCTTTGGCTCTTTGGTTCCGCCTCTCAACCGTCAATCAACTGGTGTACAGATTCCTGAGTCTACTGCGCTCTATCATATCTACATTTGAAACTGTGTATGGAGTCAGCCTCCACCACATCACTGCCTAATACATTCCATTTGTTAACTACTCTGACACTGAAAAATTCTTTCTAACGTCTCTGTGGCTCATTTTGGTACTAAGTTTCCACCTGTGTCCCCTTGTTCGTGTCCCACCCGTGCTAAAGAGTTTGTCTTTGTCCACCCTGTCAATTTCCCTGAGAATTTTGTAGGTGGTTATGATGTCTCCCCTTACTCTTCTGTTTTCCAGGGACGTGAGGTTCAGCTCCTTTAGCCTTTCCTCGTAGCTCATACCTTTCAGTTCCGGGACAAGTCTGGTGGCATACCTCTGAATCTTCTCTTAACTTTGTCTTCTGGGAACAGGTTCAGTGTAATATCAACCCCCAGATCTTTCTTTCTATTTGACCAGATGGTACCTTGTGTTCAGCCTCCTGCTCCCTTCGCCTAATTTCATTACTTTACACTTTCCTGAGTTGAGCTTTAGTAGCCATTTTCTAGATAATTTGTCCAGTTTGTCCAGAGTGAGTGAGAGTGTGTGTGTGTGTGTGTGTGTGTGTGTGTGTGTGTGTGTGTGTGTGTGTGTGTGTGTGTGTGTGTGTGTGTGTGTGTGTGTGTGTGTGTGTGTGAGGGGAGGGGGTGGAGGTGTGGGTGGAAGAGGGGGTCTGTTAGACTGAATGGAGGTTACCTCACCTATGGTCCGTGAATGTAGTTCCCCTACAAGATTATACATGATAATTTAATGAATAATGCACGAAGATGATAGTATAAGCCAACCAGCCAACCAAACTACCTACCTACCTCTCCCCCCCCCCTCTCTCCCTCCCCCCCCTCTCTCTCTCTCCCCCCCCCCCCTCTCTCTCTCCCTCTCCCTCTCTCTCTCTCCCTCTCTCCCTCTCTCCCTACGACTGCCGTCTATCGCCATCATCGATAACTCGGGTGACAGGAAGGTACTACTGGTGAGGAGCGCCCAGGCTCGTTTGGAGTCGAAATGAACCTTAAACTTTCGTACAGGTTCACCCATTCCTTTATGTTCCTCCTTAACACTTCGACCCCGTGCATGGGGGTAGGAGGGGGGGGGGCGAGAAAGTTGGGGGTGGTGTGGGGGGAGGTCGCTAATTATCTTTCAGTGGTGTATAGGGGTGGCGAGTAGTGGTAAGATGGAGTAGAGGAAGTGGTCGAGCAGTGGTTAGCGGTCTGCCGGCATCTTGCAACTCGCTCACCGGGAGGGCGCGGTGTTGCTGCCTCACCGCTGGATTCTCAAACCGCTACTTATCAGCGGGGTTAGCGCTCAGCGTTCTCTCGTTTCAAAGCCTCTCTCTCTCGCTAATATACCTCTACAGTACTTATTTAAAAGTTTCCGTTGATTTGGAGAGAGAGAGAGGAGGAAGAGGCAGGGAGGGAGGGAGGGAAGAGGAAGCGAGAGGCATGCGAGGAAGGTCAAAGAGAGATAGAGATACAGAGAGAGCTGAGCATCAGGGAGTGAATTCCCGGAGGCGAGGGCAGACGAAGCCGAGTGAGAGAAAGGCCTGGAGGGAGGAGGAGGGAGCTGTCTGGTGGTGACGTGACCGCCCAGTCATTTGAATACGTCACCCGCATGCCCGCCGCTCGCTAACAATGAACAGCTTGAGTTACCCCGGACCAGGTCCTGTCCCCGCGGCCTGCCTGCCTGCCTGATACCTCGAGGTGCCTGCCTGCCTGATACCTCGAGGTGCCTGCCTGATACCTCCCTGTCCCCGAGGCCTGCCTGCCTGCCTGCCTGATACCTCGAGGTGCCTGCCTGATACCTTCCTGTCCCCGCGGCCTGCCTGCCTGATACCTCGAGGTGTCTGCCTGATACCTCCCTGTCCCCTGACACCTTCCTTGCCCTGAACACTACTTCGAATTGCAGCCTGATCTAATGTATTCATTTCTAGAGTACATTCACGCCTTCTGCCTCTTAACATTTTCTGTCTACTAGCTTTATTTACTCTGTCTCAAACCACATTATTCCCCTCTCAATCTGATTTCCTCCCTGACTGCCTAATTTCCTTCCTTACAGATCACTCAGATTCCACCCCTTCCTGGGTCCTCCCTGACCCCCGAATACCTGCTTTACTGGTCCGTGCTGGAGAGCGCGTCGAACACCCTTCCCAGAATGCTTGCCTGACACCCCCCTCCCCCTTCGGGTCTCCAGCTCCTTGCCTGCTTGTCTGGCTTCTCCTGGCTGCTCTAACAACAGTCTTCACCAATTGCAGGTTTTTCTTTTGTATTTTGCGTTAGAACTGAAAAGCCCGAAACGCTTTGCGTAATAATGGCTTTTAGGCATTGTATGTACTATAGCTCTATAAATCCATCAATGTTTGTATCACACACATTGTATGTACTTTATCTGAATATATATTTGAAATTTGAATTTGAATTTGAAACTGTAGTTGTCCACCTACCTCATGGGTGTCTTAAGACAATGATAATATCTCGCCACTACGCTGTTTGCTGACCTTGGTACTGTCTTTAAGCTGACCCTACATACTCTCCATATTGCTGACATTGACCCCTGCATATATAGCTGACACTGACCCCTGAATATATAGCTGACACTGACCCCTGAATATATAGCTGACATTGACCCCTGCACATATAGCTGACACTGACCCCTGAATATATAGCTGACACTGACCCCTGCATATATAGCTGACACTGACCCCTGAATATATAGCTGACACTGACCCCTGAATATATAGCTGACATTGACCCTTGCATATATAGCTGACACTGACCCCTGAATATATAGCTGACATTGACCATGCCCATAAAGCTGACATTGACCCCTGCATATATAGCTGACACTGACCCCTGAATATATAGCTGACATTGACCCTGCTGCCCATATAGCTGACATTAACCCCCTGAATATATAGCTGACATTGACCCCTGAATATATAGCCGACATTGATCCTGCTGCCCATATAGCTGACACTGACCCTGCTGCCCATATAGGGGCAGGTCATATAGGGGGGGACAGGTCAACGACGAGGGGGGAGGGACAGGTCAACGACGAGGGGGGAGGGACAGGTCAACGACGAGGGGGGAGGGACAGGTCAACGACGAAGGGGGGGGGACAGGTCAACGACGAGGGGGGAGGAACAGGTCAACGACGAGGGGGGAGGAACAGGTCAACGACGAGGGGGGGGGACAGGCCAACCACGAGGGGGGGGACAGGTCAACGACGAGGAGGGGGGGACAGGTCAACGACGAGGGGGGGGAACAGGTCAACGACGAGGGGGGAGGGACAGGTCAACGACGAGGGGGGGGGAACAGGTCAACGACGAGGGGGGGGGAACAGGTCAACGACGAGGGGGGAGGGACAGGTCAACGACGAGGGGGGAGGGACAGGTCAACGACGAGGGGGGGACAGGTCAACGACGAGGGGGGGGACAGGCCAACGACGAGGGGGGGACAGGTCAACGACGAGGGGGGGGACAGGTCAACGACGAGGGGGGGGGGAGGTCAACGACGAGGGGGGGGGGGGAGGTCAACGACGAGGGGGGGGACAGGTCAACGACGAGGGGGGGGACAGGTCAACGACGAGGGGGGGGGACAGGTCAACGACGAGGGGGGGGGACAGGTCAACGACGAGGGGGGGGACAGGTCAACGACGAGGGGGGGGACAGGTCAACGACGAGGGGGGGACAGGTCAACGACGAGGGGGGGGACAGGCCAACGACGAGGGGGGGGACAGGCCAACGACGAGGGGGGGACAGGTCAACGACGAGGGGGGGGACAGGTCAACGACGAGGGGGGGGACAGGTCAACGACGAGGGGGGGGACAGGTCAACGACGAGGGGGGGGGGACAGGTCAACGACGAGGGGGGGACAGGCCAACGACGAGGGGGGGGACAGGCCAACGACGAGGGGGGGGGGACAGGCCAACGACGAGTGGGGGGACAGGCCAACGACGAGTGGGGGGACAGGCCAACGACGAGTGGGGGGACAGGCCAACGACGAGGGGGGGGACAGGCCAACGACGAGGGGGGGGACAGGCCAACGACGAGGGGGGGACAGGCCAACGACGAGGGGGGGGGACAGGCCAACGACGAGGGGGGGGACAGGCCAACGACGAGGGGGGGGACAGGCCAACGACGAGGGGGGGGACAGGTCAACGACGAGGGGGGGGACAGGTCAACGACGAGGGGGGGGGGGACAGGTCAACGACGAAGGGGGGGGACAGGCCAACGACGAGGGGGGGGGACAGGCCAACGACGAGGGGGGGGGACAGGCCAACGACGAGGGGGGGGGGACAGGCCAACGACGAGGGGGGAGGGACAGGTCAACGACGAGGGGGGGGACAGGCCAACGACGAGGGGGAGGGGACAGGCCAAAGACGAGGGGGAGGGGACAGGCCAACGACGAGGGGGGGATAGGCCAACGACGAGGGGGGGGACAGGCCAACGACGAGGGGGAGGGGACAAGCCAACGACGAGGGGGAGGGGACAGGCCAACGACGAGGGGGGGGACAGGCCAACGACGAGGTGAACGGAAACGTGTTAATAAGTGATCAATACAATAGATAAATTGTATATGAAAATAGTTGTTGTATTAAACAGAGCGAGTGATTTACGTACAGTGTATAGTGAATGTTAAGGTCATCAATAATTAGTATTTATAATGAGTAATATTTCATTAGTCATTATATTTACAGCAACAATTATAATAAAAATACTTAAGGACATACACTCATCCCTGCAAGCACATCTAGGTGAGTACATCTGAGTGAGTACATCTGGGTGAGCACATCTGAGTGAGCACATCTGAGTGAGCACGTCTGAGTGAGCACGTCTGAGTGAGCACGTCTGAGTGAGCACGTCTGAGTGAGCACGTCTGGGTGAGCACGTCTGAGTGAGCACGTCTGAGTGAGCACGTCTGAGTGAGCACGTCTGAGTGAGCACGTCTGAGTGAGCACGTCTGAGTGAGCACGTCTGAGTGAGCACGTCTGAGTGAGCACGTCTGAGTGAGCACGTCTGAGTGAGCACGTCTGAGTGAGCACGTCTGAGTGAGCACATCTGAGTGAGCACATCTGAGTGAGCACATCTGAGTGAGCACATCTGAGTGAGTACATCTGAGTGAGTACATCTGAGTGAGTACACACCAGAGCTCAAAACTGAATTTCACACACTCCCCCCCATGCACTCTGGCTCTGGATCACAGAGCCAGAGTGCATGGCTGGATTGTGGGAAATTCATGATCCGACTTCAGTGGAAGCCTCAGGAAACCCTTGTAAGTTCAGTAGAACTCCAGGTTACAATCCTTTTGACCATGTCGTGGCTTAGTTGACTAGGGTGTGTGTATGTGTGGGGGGGGGGACACCCTCTACATAGGTTCGAACCCTCACCTCATGGCTCCTCCAGATTTTCTCAATTATAACACCATTAGAACACTTCACACAGCTGGGTCATTAACACAATCCATGATATTTAAAGGAAAACCATATCATCAAAGTTTATTGGAATTTAAAGGGGAAATATTATTAATAAAACTTTGTTTAATTTTGGAGTGATAAGTGCATACAGTTTTCAATACGGCAAAAAAAAAAATGATTAGTAATAATTCAGATTCGAGTTATGTGGTATTGCGAGATTTTTTTCTTTTATGGCAATTCCTACCCATTAAAGTTGGGCACGTACCCAACAGCAATTACTGGGAAAAATTGAGTGAAGCATCTTGTCTCCAACCTCAAATAGAATGATAGCCATTTCCATTTAAATATATATATATTTTTGAAAACTTTCGTACATGTTTAGAGAATTTTTGCAGAATTTGATATTCAAGAAAATTCTGCTTGTTAAGCAACTCTTAGGTATTGGATGCGACATATAATTTGTTCATCATCTTGTGAATTATATTCAAAGATTTTTATTTTAAATTGTCATTATTAGTTTTAATACTTTTTTCTTATGCTGTGTGAATATAAAGACAGCACATGCTGAAATTTTTAATAGAGCACACCTTTAAATTAATCGAGTTACAGGTCGCCAATTTCACATCCAATTAATACTGTAATTCTCTACATTCAATTAGAAGTCATCATGAGGGATTTGGGCAAGAAGAGAGCACTGCGTTTTGTTTACAGAAATATATAGTGATATTTGTTGTTACTACGATATTATTAGGTTGTAATCATCATGTTCGAATGCAGGATAAAGACGGCCACAATCATCTAACCAAATGTTCCCAACAAGACTTCGACGATGAAGCCCAAAGCTTCCTTTGGTATGTTATTGGGCCCCTTGGAGAGTTACAGTGGGTGTGGGGAGAGTTACAGTGGGTGTGGGGAGACGGAGGAGAGTTGGTGGGTGTGGGGAGACGGAGGAGAGTTACAGTGGGTGTGGGGAGAGTGCTCGCGTGTAGAGGGAACCCGCATCCCGCCAGTCTCCTGACATTACGCCTCCCAGCTCACAACAATACACAAACTCGCTGCTGTGATGCAGATTTGGTCCGCGCACCACACACAAAGCAGCTGGCGAGAGGGAGGAATAAGGGAATGGGGAGAAAGGGGTAAAGAGAAGGGGGGAGGAAGGGGAAGTAATGGGGAGAATGAGAGGAAGGGTTGAGAGAGGAGGGCAAATAGACAGGTAGGCGGGGCAGGGTGCGGGGAGGGGCAAGGGTAGGTAGAGGCAGCGTGCCCAGCGCCCCTCAGTATGCTAATGGGCCACACCTCGCTACACTGCGGCCTCGTGCGCTCTGCGCGGACTCCTCCAGGTTAGTGCGAGCCCGGGACATCGCCAGCGAGGTGCTGGGGTCCTCGCTACACCATAAACTGGCGAGTGTCCCCTGGTGTTGCTCGTTCATGCAAGTACGAAGCCGCACAGATATTATAGTCTGTCCTTCATTTGGATTGTGAAAGAAAAAGATAGATTTATACTAATGCCCAAAAAAGTGAATATATGCGAATTCCTGAAATTGTTTTGGCCATCTGTGACAACACAAGACTTGAAGGATATAACAGCATCGCCTCGTTCAGAATCAGAACATTGTATGGATTCTGGTGTCACTCCTGCAGAGTTCTAGACACAGAACAAGAAGTAGAGATCCTTGAAGATCTGTGTGAGTGGAGCAAGTGAGTTCTAAGGTGCCTAGAAATAAGTGATTTTTTTAAGGA